>NW_027116375.1:173359-177206 GCF_000696795.3 Halyomorpha halys | reverse complement strand
TATATATATATCTAAATGGTTAATTTGATTGTATGTTTATGTTTCTATTCGAGTGTATGTTCATATTCGAGCCAGTTTGTTCGTTTTTTTGTTCTTTGAAGCTTCAGTAAAAAATATTACGGCTACATGAGGTGACTTTAACAACTATCATTATCACAAAGTTCAGTACAAATATTCTTTGATTAAGTTTAGCTGATATTTTTTTCTTATTTTGACAATTTAATTAGCTTTCATAAACGTCCGAAGGGTAAACAGAAACGTAGATGGAAGGATTATGTTAAAACTGATTTAGTAAATTCGGATTTGGAGGGGGGTCACTGGACAGATGCATGTAGAGGATGATTGGTGGTATCGGGATCGAACCTTCGAGTTCGCTATGCTTTTTCGTTATTATTATTATGGTCTGTTTCCATTGTTATTGAGGGATGAGTATCTGAGGTGGGGGCCAGCCCAGTCACATTCATATTTTTGTTTATTTTTCTTTTTTTCTTACCTCAAACTATACGCGAAGAACAAAGAACAATTACAAAATATGGTTGAAAAAAATACCGTTTCACCTTTTACAAGAGACATAGGAATGTCATTTGGCCTCGATAAATGTGCAGTGCTCCATGTAACCAAGGGGAAAGTGGTCAGTAAACAGAATATTCTTGTTAATGAACAAGAGTACATAAAGGAACTTGAAGCCACTAAATTATATAAACATTTAGGAATGCAACACCACCTTAAAATTTCCCGAAAAGATGTGCAATAAGAGCTTCTTACAATGCTCAAAATTAGGTTACGAAAAGTGCTCAAATCCCAACTAACTGGGAAACAAAAAATCAAGGCCATCAATACATGGGCTATACCTGCTCTTAGTTGTCTGGGGCTTTAGGGCGTAAAACCCTGAGGTCATCAACTCATTTATATTTATAATTCTATTTCACTTTATTTTTCTCTTTAAATAATTTCGAAAAAAATTTAAATAATTACTTCTTTTTGTATTTTTTATTACGTATTACAGATTTTCTGGTTTAAATCTTATTCAAAAGGCCATTCTTTTTTAAGAAAACTAAGACCATTTCCACGTTCTTCTGGTCATCATTCAGAGCATCCGATACACTCGGTCCTACTTCCAATCTACACAAGTTCGCAGAATAAAAATGACATTTCTCAAATATGTGACTGATCCTAAGTACACTGTTGCAGTATTGACATTATGGCGATGGCTGCTTACTGATCAGATATCTATGTGTTAAACTCGTATGACCTATTCTCAATTTGGCAATAGATACCTCCTCCTCCCTGCGATTGGAACGGTTTGATGTGGTCTATGGTTTAGTGGTTTTTTTGATAGTTTTTAATTTGCTTGGCGGGCTTTCATCCCTCGTGGCTTGCCAACTAGATGATATCTCATTTTTCATTAGAAGACTTATTTCTTGTGGTGTC
Source organism: Halyomorpha halys (assembly GCF_000696795.3). Lineage (NCBI taxonomy): Eukaryota > Metazoa > Arthropoda > Insecta > Hemiptera > Pentatomidae > Halyomorpha > Halyomorpha halys. Next base: position 175,775 of record NW_027116375.1, on the reverse strand, counting down.
AGAATGACCGCGCCCTGACCTGCTCTTAGTTATAGCTTCAGCATAGTACCACTGTAATATATATGTTGACCACTGTCAACCACCAGCTTACAAGAGATGGATCGCCTTGTACGAACAACTCAAAGGTGACGACAAATGGTCAATAATAAATAATAATAATAATAATAATAATAATGGTCAACATGGAGGGAGGGCATAAAGGAGAAAATCATGAAGTTGGAAAGGCTAAGCTTCGCAAGAGGCAATATTTACAATAAGAAGAACACTATAATAAGACATTACAAAACAGTCATAAAACCAGTAATTTTATACCGAATGGAGAAAATACATTTCCCTAGCCTAGAAAAATTACTGAAAATAGAGAGAAGGATATTGGCCCAAGAAAACTCAGGAAGGCTACAGGTTAAGACCCAACCAGGAAATCTACAGGGAGATAAATGACCTGGAAACCGAAAGAAGAATCAGAAGACTTAGGTTCTACGATGGGAATAGACTAAAGCAGATTAAAAAAAGAAACTCTTTAATAGAATCCGTGAATACAAGAGCGTAGGAGGATGTGTGAAGCAAATGAGATAGGAAACAAAGAAATTGAAAATAACAGACAAAGACTGCCTGGATAGAGAACAGTACGGAAGGAAATTGAATGAAATGAATGTTCTTGCGGCAAATAAAGAAAAACGGAAAGGTACTGCGTGGTCGGAAGAGAGGAAGTAAGGCCATGCAGAAACGATGAGAAGATATTGGAAGAGAAGAAGAGAAAAAGTGAGAAGGAAAAAGTAATGATATTCGCGTGGTCTTGAAAGGCCGTGAAAAAAAAATAATGGTTAACAATGAATAGTTTTTCTTTTACTATTTTGATATTATTACCTTTATTGACCTCTATCCGGACTATCTTTTTGTAATAATAATAATGATTTAAAAAAATAAAAGAACATAAAATTTGGGAGAAGGAAAAAGAAAAAATATAAAAAATCAACATATTATTTAAAAATTATAATTTTTTTTTTAATTACTTTTTATTTATTGATAGATATTACAATCTGCCACACAGTTGTGGGCAATAGGTAATAGTGATGAATGATCACATGGACGAAATGAGCGAAAAAAAAATCTCTCTTAAAATATATACAAACAGAAGGATAAACAAAATGAACATAATCAAACTATGTGTATGAAAAAAGTAAATAAATAAAATAACATAATGATAAAATAATATAATCTCTAGTCACATATAAAATATTTACAGAATCGACCTGAGGTTCCCTGAGCCCACTCCATCCCCCCACGTGTGAGGAGTAGAGCAGAGCTTTAAAGATCCCTCTTACCGCATCACTGATAGTGAGCCATTGGATGCTGAGCAAGTGCGCTAAATCCGCTCATACTCAACTTGAGTGGAGAATCTGACCATTGCCAGAACTCCAATTGTCCATTTTTATTTTAATAAGTCTCTTGGCCACTGCCGTTTCAACCTTCTAGGTGGGCTGTAGGGATGGGTGGAACTAGATAAGGTTTGAACCAAAGGATTAGGATGGTTGGAAAGGTTTATATGGAATTTTGAGAATTAAAGTTAAATTAAAAAAAATGACCGCTCCCCGACCATCTTCTCCTCATATATATATATGTACTTAACATGGTCTACTGTATTCTCATCATTAGAAATAAATGTAATTAAATAAAATACTACTACTAAAAAATATTTATAAATTTATCATTGAACTCGATGTGTGATTGAACCTCCGTTGATATTTTCATGTCATTGCCATTTTGATACCAATCAATTTATGATTTTAAAAGTAAATTAGATTTCTCTTTTTCAAAGAAAATTCTTTCCATCTGTGTCACAGCAGTGATTTCAATTTGATGACCGAAACTGTTGTTTTCATTTTCGTATTGGAGTCTCTGCGGGGTAAATAATTCAAATTAAAATCCTAATTGACTCTTGGAGGACTGTAACTGAAATGACAGTTATTTTCTGACAGCTCAATACCCCCTGGCAAGCTTCGCTATTTGTTTCCTTTATTTATAGTCCAGTTAAAATAGTCTTTTTTTTTTCTAACTTTCTATTTATTTATTCTGACATACAAATAGAAATACACAAGCGTACAAAAAGTCCTTATTATGACTTTTTTTTTTTTAAGGTGGGTCAGAAGGTGTGTTACGTGCAGAGCTCTTACCTGCGGCCATTGGCAGTCGCACTGCAGTGAAAAACTCTCCCAAATGCAATGTGTCTATTCATGTCTTCTTACACTCAAATACTTCATATTTTTTTTTTTTAATAATTTATTTATTGATATTTACATATATACAACAAGTAAATTTGCTGTAGGTGACATAGTAACATGATAAAAACATGTGGAGAATCTACCCACTGATAGAACTCCAATAACATTTCTAGAGAAGAAGATCCCGAGGCCAT
>NW_027116375.1:157382-167434 GCF_000696795.3 Halyomorpha halys | reverse complement strand
ATATTGACTAATTAGAAATTGATGTTTTGACCTGGGCAGAATAGCCTGCATGAAGTTAGAGTTTTTAAATTATATAATTTCAAAATTGTATTAAGATGTCCTTGGCCGAAACGTCGGACTTATAAGAAAAATAATTGGTTTTGAGACTAAAATGGATATAAATTAAATTATTTATTTTTAAAAAAATTACCAGTCTCAAGAAAGTGTTAAGATTATAATTTTTATTAAAAATATTTATTTATTGCTATTTACAACTGTACACTATAATACATTTAGTAAATCTGATCTAAGTTAAATTGGAGTGTTACAGACGTGTAGAGAAACTACCCATTGGTAGCACTCTAATGACATTTTACATTAGCTGGTCTCGTGGCCATCTTCTTTTCAGGTGACTTGGATTTTGGATTGTAAGGATTGAATACGAGAGGAATTCGAAGGTTTAGTGGAGTCCCAAAGCTCAACTCCATATGTCCAGATTGGCCTTATTACAGTCATGTAGATCGTTTGTCTAGTAAGTGCTGTAATAGTCGAAATCGACGTGCAGTTTGCTGTCTTTTCAGTCTGGTGTGAGGATTCCAGGTTAATCGTTTGTCCAAATGTAGTCCAAGGGAGCGGATCTGTTCGACAGCCGTAAGAGTAACATCATTAAATGAACCTGTAGGGCAGTCGGTAGGTTTACGACGAAGGGTAAAGGTGATTTGATGGGATTTGTTGGAATTTATCTTAATCCTCCAATTACGACACCAATCTTCGAGGGATGTGATATGGGATTGGAGATTTTTGATGATACAATTAATGGGTTATTATTAACAGGGAGCACACATGTGTCATCGGGATACGTGATGAGGATAGTGTTAGATTGGTTGGAATGTCAGCTGTATAGACGGTGTAGAGGATGGGACCAAGGATACTACCTCGAGGAACTCCAGCGGACTGAGAATAGAGGGATGAATAGGAACCAAAGATTACAAATTAAATAATAATTCTTAATAGAAGATAAAAGTTAACAACAAAAAACGATGACATTTATAGATTTAACAAAATAAATAATTGCCTTCTAATGGAAAAAAAAGTTAATTTAAGAAAAAGATGAAGAGAAAAAAAAATTAAATTTTAGAATGACAATAACGGAACTGATAAATATAGAACTTATAACAGGATGTCCTGGAGCAGCTTGGGCTTCAGTCTTCGGGTTGTGGTTGGGTTTCCCAAGTTGTAAGTCACTGCTCCTTTAGCTGTCGGTAACTAGGAGTGGAACTTCATGAACCTTTTTTGTTGTAATCCTCTATTGTCTCTATTTGTAATTCCCGATGCAATTGTCTGTTTCTTACAAACCAAGGAGCATCCACTGCAATTCTTACGACTTTATTTTGAAAATATTGTAATTTTTTCCTTTTCGTAAAGAATGCCGCTCAAATTAGGCCTCATTTAATGTACTCTGAAGTAGTTTATTACATTTTTTAGATATTTGCATATGAAAATTTTTAGGGACAATTAAAAATCAATTTATTTTATAGCAAACATCATGAAAACTACTACTACTAAATTTCATAACTCAATTTTTTTTTTAGTTTTATTCGGACTTTAATATCGAATGAACCTACAAAATGCCTCCATAAAATAACTAATCCATTCGACGAAAAATCTTGTCAGGTATTGTAAGTTCCTTAAAAAAATTCTCAGAAAAGTTGATCATAAATATCTAGGGACCCTGTTTTTCTGCCCACATTCTCAGTTTAATTAGCCCTGACAAGAGTTGCAAAGTTGGCCGAGACATCGGCTTTCATTAAGTATTTATTTAGTAAATTTCGTCTAATTTTGACTGCCAACTACATCTTCTTCTAGATTTTTTAGATGATTTCAGTTTGCACATTCTAGTACAAGTTCTTGGACTCTTATTTCCCAGTTCAAAGTACTGGAAGTTAGTACTGGAATGTGCGATTGAAGTATTTGTTTGCTATCTGAAATGTAGAACAGTTTGTTTATTAATTAAGAGGTAAAATAATTTTGTCTTGAAACATTAAAAAAATTTACACGAGGAGAAGATAGTTGGGGGAGAGGGCGGTCAAAATAAAACACAAATAAGTTACTTCAACTTATTTGTGTTTTATTTTTCTTATTTGTTTTAATTATAAACATTTCAAGCATGGAATAAGATAAGTAAATAATACATTAATATATTGCTGTTTTCCTACCTGTTGTGTCTGGGATCGGGAAGAAAAAAAAGGCAGTTATTAACTAAAACGAATAAAATTATAACTTTCTTTAATGTTGCTTCAATAGTTTCTTATAGTACAAGAGCCCAAGAGGAGAATAAAGACAGTTATATCACTTCCATTTTTGATTACTTTAATGAAAACTATGTATAATTAATATAAACTTCCAACTCATTACAAAAGACTAATCTACACGATGCTTTAGGGGTACACTAAACCTTCGAATTCCTCTCGTATCCAATCCTTACAATCCAAAATCCTTATTTAAATCATCCTTAAAGACATTAATGTTCCAGATGCAATCGATCTAGCCCGAACCAGATATCAATCCTTCCATCATAAACTACCTAACCACCAAACCCCTATAGTTTCTTACCTTTGTTCTAATCCTGATAATCCTCCGAGGCACCTGAAAAGATGAAAGGCCCGTGAACTCCTAGTGTAGAAATATTATTGGAGTGTTACCAATGTGTAGTTTCGCTACATGCTAGTACCTCTCCATTTTGGTCTTACATCATATTTACTAGCTGTATTTTTATGTTTATACAGTTTTAACAGTAATAAATAAAAAAAAAAGGGGGCTGTTCTTTGGCAAGCGAAAACGCTTCTCTACTCCCTCCTCATAACACGCCGACATCATAGAGTGAAGAACAAGTTAATGAAGCTCCTAAAAGAATGAGATTTTGCCTGCTTCGACGAGGTCTACTGTGTCGGATACGGATGGATCCGCAAGATATGCGGATATTGTTGCTTTCCCTAAGAAGGGGAAGTCGGCAATTATTCTGGAAATCTACGATAATTGCATCCCTGTCCTTAAGGAGAAGTGAGGGCTTTGGAGAGGCCTCTGGTTCGGATCCCGTGGAACGATACCCAGCACAACTAGGAGCTTCATAGAAGAACTCGGGATCGATGTGCAGGACGTGGCTAGGATAACAGAAAATATAATACTCGACTCCCTGGGAATCATCCACCACCACTTGCATGGAAGTTATTGAGTAATATAATCATCCAGAAGAAGGCAAGCGAAAAAGCTCCTTTGTACCCAGCCTGTGAATGCTCTTTACTAGTTGGAAATTAGACTACTTTTAAGCAATGATTGACTGATAATAGCCTTATAAAATGAAAGAGGAAACCTGAAGACAATACTAATGAAAAATATGTCACAACGTATTAAAACAATGCCCCATTAAAATTATTAACCAACCAGAATCGGGAAGATCATTCCCGAAGATAATTCATGACTAGGGATAGGATTATCATGTGCTAAAAAATCCGAAATATGTACATAAATATGTGCTAATAAATTGTCAAATATTTAATGAAATATGTAAATGATATGTATTTATAAATTATGTATTATTCAACAATATAAATTACTAATTAATTAGTAATTTTATAGCTTAAAAAAAGTTACATAAATATGTATTTATTATATATTATATGAATAACATTTTAAAGAAATTATGTTAAAATATGTACAAAAAAATGTACTTAGAGAAAACATAGCTGTTCAATAACAAGACATTAATTAGTAATTGTAATTAAACTAGGGGAGTGAAACAAGACTAAGATGAGAAAGGACCATGGGAAGGGGGGAAACAGAGGAATGGATTGAGGAGTAAACAAACAAATTCTAGGAAAATGCCACAGGAATAGGACCTTTGCTCTTTTTAATTGATTCTGAGAAATTCTCGATGCAATTCTGTGTGAAAATTTATTATTGCCATTGCTGCATTTTAATTTGTGATCAAAGGTGAAGATATAGAATTTGTACGCACTATTTATGATAAATGATAAATTTCACCTTTAAGTTTCTTGCGTTCTCTTGAATTTTACGTAGTTGCTGCGAAAAATGTATTTATAATTGAACAAATAATTTAAGGAAATACGTGATTCAGGACAAAATATCTAAAAATATGTAAAAAATAGCAAATATTTCAGAAAATATGTGATTTACAACAAAATATGTAAAAAAGGCCAAATATTTAAAAATATGAGAAATAAAAATTGCTTCTTTTGGCCAGAAATCTCTTGAGAGATCTTTAGTCAGAGAAATCGAAGATATCATGGTCAGGTAAAAATATGTGAAAACATAAAAATCCTCTCCCTATTCATGACCATTGAGTCTTCCCGAAGTCTGTACGGTCGGCAGTATTGAGGGCCGACGGTCCATAGAGGGCCAGGACCCGCGGTACAGTCTCACTTTACGATGATTGCTTAAATTGACAGGATTTGTCGGCTGAGGCAGGAGTGGCGGTAATGGCCTGGCTGTTAGCCTCTCGTTAGTCCCCTCTATAGGCTTTAGCCTCTCTGTTACGTTTTCTTGTTCCGTTTTGTTACAATTGTTGTATTTTTTTTATTTTAATCTGTCGGAAATAAAAATTGGTCAAAAATTTTAATGGAGCATTGTTTTAATACGATGTGACATATTTTTCATCAGTATTTTATTCAGGTTTCCTCTCTCATTTTATTAGCCTATTATCAGTCAATCATTGCTTACGGATTGTGTAATTTGCAACTAGTAAAGTGCTATTCACAGGATGGAGGAAAAACTTTATTATAATACAAAGCTGTGGTGCCTAACTTCATCGGACTGCCAGTCACACAGCATACTTATTTTAGTCTAATCAGAGAACATTTTTAATCTTGCGATAAATAAGCCTAGATAAGTATACAATAATAAAACAATAATTATAAATATTACCAAAATATAACATTAAAACATGACTTTTTTTTCTCTTTTTTCCCCTTCCTTCTTTTTCCCTTTCATATTTTGGCTTGAACCCAATGTGTCTTTGACAGAATAATAGATAAAATAAAGAGATATTTAAGTAATAAATTTAAATTAAAAATCAACAAACTATGTTAAAATTAATATACAATAAATATAGAATGAATATTATAAATATATACAAAAATAATAAATTAACTAATAAGATATGCAATGTCCTTCCTCTGGATGATTACATTACTTAATTATTTCTATGTATGTGGTGGTGGATGATTCCCAGGGGGTTGATTATTATATTTTCTGTTATCCTAGCCACGACATCAACCCAGAGTTCCTCCATGAAGTTCCTATTTGTGCTGGGAATCGTTCCACGGGCTCCGAACCAGAGACCGTTGAAATCTCGTCCTCCGAAGACCCCACGGAACTTCTTAAGGAAAGGGATGCGTTTATCGTAGATTTCCTTCTTTTCCCTATCTGCTTTATTTGCCTGGTCAAGGTCGTTATTTTCATATCTCACGGTGAGATCTAAAATGATTGGCCACTTCCCCTTCTTAGGGAAAGCAACAATATCCGTATATCTTGTGGATCCATCCGTATCTACACAGTAGACCTCGTCGAAGCAGTCAAAATATCTTTCTTTTAGGAGCTTCATTAACTTGTACTTCACTCTATGATGTCGGCGTGTTATGAGGAGGGAGTAGAGAAACTTTTTCGCTTGCCAAAGAACAGCCTTTTTTTATTTTTTTATTTATTACTGTTAAAACTGTATTAATATAAAAATACATCTACTAAATTAAATATAAGAACAAAATGGAGGAGTACTGGCATTCAGAACTACTCATTGGTAGCGCTCTAATAATATTTCTACACCAGGAGGTCTTGAGGCCATCTTATTTTCAGGTGCGTCGGAGGATTGTCAGGATTAGAAGAAGAAGCAAGGTAAGAAACTATAGGGTTTTGGTGGTTAGGTTATGATGGAACGATTGATATCTGGTTCGGGCTAGATCGGCTGCGTATGGAACATTAAGGTTTTTATGGATGATTTTATTAAGGATTTTGGATTGTAAGGATTGGATACGAGAGGAATTCGAAAGCCCCAAAGCTCAACTCCGTGAGTTCACATAGGCATTATTATGTCGTGTAAACCAGTCTTTTGTAATGCGTTAAAAGTTTAGACAGTTTGTATTGTAAGTGCTGTAATAGTCGTAATTGATGTGCAATTTCCTGTCTTTTCAGCCTTGTGTGAGGATTCCAGGCTAGTTGTTAGTCCAGATGTAGTCTAATGTAGTGGTCACGTGACCTATAGTGGGAGATTTAAATTAATTTTTTTTACCTCGACCTTACCTAAACAACTCACGTGATCATTAGGCAGCCACTAGGAAGTTAGACTTTATTCACGTGACTCATGGCTAGGGATTTTTTTTTTTTTCATAATTTATTTATTGTTATTTACAACTGTATACACTGCTAGGGATTTAAATTTAAATTTATTAAGCCATAAGACCACGTCCTATTTTAAGTCATGTGATTATTAGGCCACGCCCTAAGTGCGAACAGAGCCTTCAAAATACTGAAATCATGAAAAATCTAAAACTAAGGCTGTACAACGCCATGACAAAGCAAGCTCTGATATACGGCTCTAACAGGCACCCTAGAAAGCAGAATCGAGATATTTGAACGGAATGTTCTATGTAGAATTATTGGAGCGATCTGGGATCAGAGCCTTAACAGATGAAGAAGGACTAACACCTAACTGCTTGCAGAGGCTGGTCAGTCAATATCTCGTGATAAGAAGTCAGGGAGGTTAAGTTGGGCGGAACATGGCTCGAAGTAATCCATCAGGACGTCTCTACACGCTTCTGCTACTATAGTTGGCAAGGAACTACGTGAGAGAACAAAAACCCTTATTCATAGACAGGATCAACAAAGATGAGCAGCAAACTGAAAAGCAGTAGCCCAAGATAAACAGGTGTGGAGAAGGCTGGTTTGGGCGGCCAAACATCTAAGGTCTGTAGAGCTGATCGAAAAAATAAAAAGTACAAAAAAAAAAAGCATATATTATGTGTAACAGTTTCGAGGATAAATCTATGCTTTTTTAAGTAGGGAGGTGTTCTGTTTTAATATCATATAGGACAAAATAATTAGGTTAATGTGTATTGACATAAAAATCTGTAATAGATATTAAAATAATATATGTTGGAATAAGCTATTTTCGTTTTTGGTTTTATTGATTGATTTGGTACCTATGTTTATTTAGTAGTTGCAGTTTTTTGTACTTATGTTTAGAAATTCCATTATAAACTCCCTAACCAGTCGAAGCCCCTAATTTCTAACCTTGCATCCTCTTCCATTTCTGACAATCCTCTGAAGTGCCTGAAAAGAAGATGGCAACCAGACCAGCTAATGTAAAATGTCATTAGAGTGCTACCAATGCGTAGTTGCTCTACACGCCTTTAACACTCCATTTTAACTTAGACCATACAGTTGTAAATTTCAATAAAGATATTAAAAAAAAAGTTTAGAAATAAGCTATTAAGAATCCCATTTTTGGCAAAATTGCCCGTTGTAATGTAAACCATTGTATTTATAATAAATAATTGGCTATTGTTCGTTTAAGATCTGTTATTTATTTATAAAAATTTTTATCGACTCCAAATGTAATTCATTTCGATGGATTACTTCACTGCAGTGTTAAGTGCATATCCACTAACTTTACAAGTAATGCAATTAAAGAAAGAGGTCTTGTTTTGTTTCTTAAAAAATTTTCTTCTTCTTTTCTAATTTTAATATTTGATGAATATAAATATAATAAATAGATGTCCTTTTATCCTTTATTGATCTAAGCTAGATCATTCGAAGTTGTAGTGCGAGGGTTGACCCTAAGCCTGGTCCTTATCCTTGCTCAGTCGGTTATCCAAGTTCTCTTAATTTCCTGTCCTCTAGTCGGGCATTTACTCCTATCAGTCCTGTGTTGGCCTGGTTTTGTGAAATGTCTTATGGTCACGTACTGCACCGTATTTCGATGCTCAACATCACGGATGTAATAGTAAAATAAAAATTGCTTAAAGTTTAGTTGTACCTATTTCTGTTAATGGATTCTTATGTATAAATTTTTGAAAAATACAATGGTAAAAAGTTTACCATTCCCTGGGGTTCCGTAGCTCTAATGTCGCAGATTTTTCAAAATGGCTGCCATTTATTTAATTTATTTATGACCTCCTTCCTGGTCATTTTGACGTGTAGGGGAGGGGTTTATCTACAGGTTAACACCATATTCTAACCATAGTGTGTGGTCTAGTTTGCGTTTTTATGGGACCGTCATAGAGATAAAAGTCGACCCCCCTCCAGGCAAAATTCAAACTGGAGCCGCTTCAGTCACGAGCCAGTCAATGTTGGACGAAAATATCGTGCATTGTAGGCATATTTTGCTTTATTACTTCAAAAAAAAAAGAAAGCAATGGGGATAATGCCTTAACAGAGCGCACGTACCAAAATTGGTTTGCCAAGTTACGAGCATGGAATTTTGACAAAAAAGTTTACCGTCATAGAGATAAAAGCGGCGCATTGACTCCCTTAGCTAAGGATTTTATTTATTAGAGATTTTATATAATTACATATAGGTTATTTAGGTTTATTTTGGTGTAATCCTTATCTAGTTCCACCCATCCGTACAATCCACCACGAAGGTTGAAACGGCAATGGTCAGATGCTCCACTGAAGTAGAGTGATTGCGGCTTTAGAGCACTTATTCAGCCTCCACTGGCTCACTACTAGTGATGCGGGAGGGGGGGGGTGAGCGGGGGGATGCGCTGGGATCCCAAAGAGCCCTACTCTACTCCTTATGATGGGAGCCCCGAGGATCCTCAGATTGATAGTTTAAATATTGTATATAAGTGTAAATGTGACTAGAGATTATTATTAATTTGTATTTATTTTATTTTTAACTTTTATTATGAATGTGATCGGTTATCACTATTATCTATTTCTCAACAACGTTGTGGCAAATTGTAATATTTATCAAAAAAATGAAATATTGAAAAAAAAAATGTTATAAAAACGAAATTAATAATAATAATAATTTATTTTGACGAGGGTTAAGAAAGTTAAAGAAGGCGTAGACAAACGTCGTAAGTTTTGGAAATACTGCTCTAGAGAAAGAATTTAGTTTAATTTATTTATTTAAAGATTTATTTTTTATTAATTATTGCAGATGTTCTAAAAGTGAGTGCTGCAAGCGAATGCCACTTTAAAAAAAAATTAGAAAAAATAATTATTACTTTAGAATTTTTTTTTTTTGCTAGATATTCAACTGCTCTAAGGATAATTGTACCGCAGTTTTATTTTAGTTCGACAAGGATGCTGTGAATTATTTTTAGCCCATGAAGAGTGGTAAAGTGAAAATGGCGCTGCGATACGCACTTAAACTATATAATGGAAATGGGTACTTTACGCACAACTTGGCGACTTGGAGCCGTTGATTGATGTTATAATGTTACGGTGATTGAAATGAACATTTAAAGTTGTTAAGCTGGATAACGAAGCGATCACTAACAAGTTAATCAATGTGAACGGCGTAGAGGTATATGCAAGTCTCCTTCCTTCCTATCAGTTTTAGTTTCAATCTTGTTCTTATGGAATGTTGAATAAGAAACTGTTTGTTGTCCGTTTCGTTCCCTAGATTTTACTAATCTTTATTTTTAATAAAAATATTATAAAATTTCATAATAAATATTATATATTTAGATTTTTTCGCAGTAATGTTTATTGTTAAAAATATAAATTATGAGTCGTATATAAAAATAAGGCCCTAACTTCTATGTTTCAGATTTTTATTATACTAACTTAATAAATTGTAAATATATTTTATTCAGTAATACGAAAAAAGGTTATTTGATAAAGGTATATTTGCCTCTAAAGTGCCTGTTTTTATCATTGTTACAGTCATAATTGTATAGGATTGGCAAATAAGTTCTTTCAGTTTTTGTATTCATGTTTTGTTTATAATAACGACGGTTGAACAGATTCGATACTTAGGACTCCATCTTGACAAGAGACTTACTTGGAATCCACACACAAGACTGAAACGACAAGAAACTGCTCGTAGA
>NW_027116375.1:155157-155939 GCF_000696795.3 Halyomorpha halys | reverse complement strand
CTACCTCTATTACCACAAAGATGAACAATTAAACATGTAATCCAGGGCTTAACATCTTTCTTGATAGGTTTCAACTTACTGGGTGGACTTTCATCCCACATTCCTGCCATCTTTTATTACTAGATTCCTTTAAAGGGTGAGCAAGTTCCTTTGCAGTTAAGATTGCTGCGGGTCTACCTGGGAGGACTAGCGCTTCTCTAGCAGCTTATGTGTGTGGTAGATTGTTATATCTATCAATAAATAAGAAGTAGACCCATCAATTATAGTGTAGTACCAATAAAACAAAAAAATATAATAATGGAAAAAATTAAACAGTTGTGGCATTTATCTTTAGTTGTAGTTTTCATGATGCATTGATTTCATGTTGTTCCTACAAAATTACATATGCAAATATTATAAAAACCACTACTCCTAGCTTCCTAGGATACATAAATGTTATAAACTACTTTGAGTGCTGGCAGACATCAGTCTGGTTAATGGTTTCTGAGAGCTTTTCATTCATTAAACATTTTTTACCGAACCTCTAAAAATCAATAGTTTGTAAATTTATTTTGGCCAATATCATGAAAACTACTACTCTTACGAATATAAACATCTTAAAATACTTTATACTTCAAAATTTTTTAAACGTTTTGGAAGAGCCGCTATTTTTTATTGCCCCATACTTAGCAAACTCATCAATTTCGTCTAGTAATTATACATAGTTTTCATTAAAGTAATAAACAATGGGGGTGAAATAACTTCTTTTTTTTATCTAGAGGTAACCAACCTGTTCTAACCAA
>NW_027116375.1:150484-155107 GCF_000696795.3 Halyomorpha halys | reverse complement strand
GTTTTGTTTATAATACATCACATTTTTCTGATGCAATTAATCCCAACAGAGGATTGTTTATCCTTTTTGTAATATGTAAACAGTTATGTCTGTTGACACTTGTTAAGATTAGGTCTGTATTATGTTTGTGATCCAGCTGAGAAGATGGAGGGAAATATCGTGCATTATAGGCATATTTTGCTTTATTACTTCAAAAAAAGAAAGCTATGGGGATAATGCCTTAATAGAGCGCACGTGCCAAAATTGGTTTGCCAATTTTGACATACCGACGCACCGCGACCTATAATGTACGAAAAAAATCTTGGAGACCCAGCAACGAACCACCTGGAGCCACACCTAAAGCGGGATTACACCTAAATAAGATAATGCTTTCTGTATGGTGGGATTTAAAGAGTGTGATTTGTTATGAGCTCTTACCACAACGTGTATCGATCGATTTCACTCTATAGTGCTCACAATTAACAAAATCGATTGGATGAATCGATTCGAAGAAAACGCCCAGAAGTGGCAAATCGAAAGGGTGTCCTCTTCCATCATGACAACGCTGGGCCCCTCACTTCGTCAGTCACCCGAGTTAACGAACGCTATAGTATTTAACAGCTATTATTATAAACAGACTATCATTATAAACTATATAGTATAAACTATAGACATCTGGCACATTTCGACAGACACTGACCATAGAGGAAGTGACCTTTCCTTAGTATTCTATATCAATGTAAAAAAGCAAGGGTTGACACTTAGGCAGGTACAAGCTGTCATCTCACAATGGACTTACATCAGTCTAACTATTTTATGTTTAACACATGTAAGTCAGTTCTCACGAGTCCTTAGGTCATGGTACCTTACCGACAATTTCTGGGAAGCCTGGCCACCCTGTTGCTAGTCACGCCTTTTTCCCCCACCCAGATATTTATTTATAATTTCATAGGCTCTCTAGGCTCCGCCTAATTTCCTAAATTATCTGATTGGTCCAAACCCCTTCTCATATTTTCACTATTCTTCCTACCCCCTCTTCTCAAATGTACATATATATTTCCTAGCACTAGATAGCTAAGTTAGAAGAGAGACACACTGTAATAGTAAGAGTAACATCTAGTTCTTGTAAATATGTTAGAATAAAGTCATTTTAGTCTTCACTGATTTTTATGTTATTTAAGTCCCGCAATAAATTGTTACCCCTCGGATTGGATCATTTGCCCCACCCTCCCTATTCATCGAACCTTTCTCCTAGTGACTACCACTTATTCCGGTCTCTACAAAATTTCTTAAGAGGAAAACGGTTTTAAAACAGGGTGTCAGGGAGTACCTTGATCACTTTTTCGCTAATATACCACAAACATTCTATGAATATGGAATTATTCAGCTGTTGGAGAGATGGGATAAGGTAATCGAAAATAGTAATGTCCACTATTTTATTTTATATATGTTGATATATAGGTTAAACAAATAGACATGGGGTAAGGTAATCGAAAATAATGGACATTACATTGTAAATTAAAATAAATATTATGTACGAAATATACTTAGTTTTCTTTCACCCAAAGAACCGAAAGGACTTATTTGCCAACCCTATATAATGTCATAATTCACTTACTACTTATCTTTCAGGAAATTTTTTTATGAAATGTTTCTTTTTAAAAAGCTATATCTCGAATACTATTAAACGTAAATAGCCTTATTAGGGCTCATATTTGAGAAAATTTACTCTACTTCAAATAATGTTTTCTAAGGTTTTCTAGTGTTATTTGTAGTTTTAGAGATGTAGAGCTCCTAAGAAACATTAATTTTTTTATAACGTTTGGAAACAGCTGTCGTTTTTTATTACCTCTACCTAAGTTGGCAGACTCATCAATTTCGACTAGTAAGTACACATAGTTTTCATTAATGTAATAAAAAATTAGACTAAAATGACTGCCTTTTTTTCTCCTCTTGGGCTCTTTCACGTGACCTACGACCTAAGTACTGTTGTCACGTGAGTGGTGACCTATTACCAATAAGGGGTAATTTACTGATTTCTTGAATTTTAAAATGGTTAAATAAATTAAATAAAGCATATAAACTGTACTTTGAGGAGTGGGGAGAGGGAAGCCAATGCATACTTGTCCATTTTGTAAGAATCTTGACCTAAACTGATTTTATCGATTTAATTATTTTAGCTCTCAAAATAGTTAAAAATGTAATCTACCTAATTAAATTTGGTTTTCTAAAATCTTAAATTGATTGTCTAAAGTGTGCTTAATAGAACATCCGCCGCACTCCATCGATATTATAATTACTTATCATATAAAAACATTTTTCTTTGGGGGGGGGGAGTTATTATAAATGAAATAATCTATTTGTTATTCTATTTGGTAAGTAGAAATAATATTAAACTGGTTAGTTTTTTTTTTTCGAAACCTTTATTTTTAAATTCATACAATACATACATACATACATAATGGAAATAATAAATGTATATAAATTGTATACTATTAATATACATTTATTATTTCCATTATGTATGTATGTATGTATTGTATGAATTTAAAAATAAAGGTTTCGAAAAAAAAATATATAGTCAAATTATTATAGTATTATTCTATATTTAGAATTTTTACTATTTATTATAGTGATATAGTTCAGAGAGTGAATTGTATGTTGATATTTAGGTTAAAAAAAATAAATAATGTTATTCAAAAATAAAAAAAATATAGATAAAGAAATCAGAACTAAAACAATAATAAGAAAAAAATCATTACTATCACGTTTTTAATATTTACTATCTATGTCCATTAAATAGAATAAATTATGATATTAGAATAATAAGGAATTGTACAAGTTGCTTTAGTATAGTTTTAGTTTATTTTATTTTAGGTTAACATTTTATTGTATATTTTGTTAATATTTGAAGTTGGCTACGAAAACATTAAATACTGTCATTAAATATTGATGGCTAAGACTTCCATTGGAATTGGGTTTGATTAAAAATAAAAGTATTCGATTAACCCGGAGGCAGGTGAGATGGATGCGTGCATGGTGTATTGGGTGAAGAAAGGAGCTGAATCGAATAGACCTGACAATGAAGTATCCATCAGAGGGCAGAGGATTTATAGGGAGGGGTGCAGAAGGAAATATATCCTGCAAGCATTAAATTTTACTTAACATATTCTGTATATCGAATGGTTCCTGTGATATAGATTTCTCAAAGTAAATTCATAAACTACTGATTTTTCATTAAATTTGTTATGAAATGTTGCTTTTTAAAAGGTTGTATCTCGAGAATTATTGGACGTAAATAGCTCTATTAGGGCTTACAGTTTAGCAAATTTACTTTACTTTACGTGATTGTTTTATAATGTACTTTACATACAACTTCAAGGTAACAAAGAAAGATAGGTAATATAGTAATAGGCAAACCTACTGACTGTCCTACAGTATTATTTAATAATGTTGCTCTTACCACATTGGAAACATAAATAGAAATTAAATGATAGAGTATGTGATTAATTATTATTTTTTAAATATGACATATACAGATTGATAACACAATATTATAGATAGAAAATACATTTTTTATGTATAATTTCATCAATTATTCAAACCAGCTATTGTTCCTGCTTTTAGGTAATGAAGACAGATAGGTAATGAAAACCCTTAGTCGCAAACCTACTGACTACCCTACAAGTTCCTTTAATAATGTCGCTCTTACCCCTGTAGAACAAATCCACTACCTTTGACTACATCTGGACAACCGACTAACCGGAAATTCACTCACAAGACTGAAAAGACAGGAAACTACTCGTCGATTCCGACTATTACAACATTTACTAGACAAACGGTCTAAACTTCCAACTCATTACAAAAGACTGATCTACATGATGCTTTAGGGCTACACTAAACCTTCGAATTTCTCTCGTATCCAATCCAAAATCCTTAATCAAATCCTCCTTGAAGACCTTAATGTTCTTCAATTTAATGCAATTTAAAAAGCTCGAGAACTATTGAATGTAAATATTCGGGCTCATGTATAGAAAACTTATTCTACTTTAAATGATGTTCTGTTCGGTATTTTAGTGCTGTTAATAATTTTAAAGATGATAAATTAATTTTGTTTAAAGTTTTGAAACAGCCGCTATTTTTTATTCCCACTAACTATAGTCCTTATAGGGCTTAGATTTTAGAAACTTTACTCTATTTTCAATGATGCTCTATTAGGTTTCTGAGATATATTTTTTCATAAAACAATATATTTTAGAAAATATCATAAAAACTCCTACGAAGATAAACGTGAGAAACTCCTTTATAGTACGTTAAACTAGCTTTAATTTGAGTGTTAATAGACTTTTGTACGTAGAATGTTTTTTGAGATATAGATATTTCAAAATAAATTCACTAACTACTAATCTTAGAGTACATTTTTATGAAATGGTGCTTTTTAGAAAGCTGCATATTGGGAACTGTTAAATATAAATTAGGACTTATTTTTTAGAAAATCTATATTAGGTTTTCTAGTGTTGTTGATATTTTAAAGGTACGGAGCTCCGAATATAAAAATTATTTATTTATAATCTTTAAATTTCTTTCTTGAGACTGGCAATTTTTTACTAAATAATTCAAAAACACTATCCAAATTATAGTCTC
>NW_027116375.1:139326-146444 GCF_000696795.3 Halyomorpha halys | reverse complement strand
AGACAAAATAATAAAATTTCTGAAAGAAACTCAACTTTATACTAAAATATAATCCACCAATACCGACCAGTGTAAAAAAGGAAATAGTCTACATTCAACTATCGAATGTCAAAGACAAGAATATTGATGAAGTAAAAAGGGTGTAATAACCTAGATGTTGATCGCCCTGAATAAAAATCTAATATAATCTAATCTAATCTACCACTGTACTACGGAGTAAAATGAATGACTTTTTTTCTCCTCTTGAGCTGTTATACCATAAGGAAGAGAGATCCTCCTTCCCTCCTCCCCCTCTCTCCCCTCCCCCTCCGCCCATGCTCTATGAGGCTACAGTAGCTACAGTAACAACATATTCTAGTCCGTCCAAAAATGAACGTTGCTTGAGGGCGTACTAGAGGCTAATTGCGATGCCCTACCACCCTTCAATCAAGGCTTCATTCAACTGAAAAGATTTATTAGAGATATCAGTTATAAATATTGCAAGAGGATCCCAATCCGATTTAGTTCGACAGGGAAGAAAACGGATTGATTGTAGCTTTTAGAGAATTGAATTAATCAATCCGATTCGCTGAGTTATTCACAAAGCAACTTAACTCACTCTTGTTAAGGCGTATTTACATAAAAGTTACAATAAGATTTTCGTTTTCTTTAAACCTGTCCACAGATTAGATATGCGCAAAATTAAGGTTGATCTTATTATTAAACTTATAAAAGAAAAAGTATATACTTTTTGATTATAATCGAATAACTTGAATTGCAGGTTCGGATATGAATAAAAGATCCTGAACAAAGGCCTAAGTTGGTCAGGAAATGAAAAAAAAGTTTTATCAGCTCTTTGAGAAAATTACTTACATTTCACTTAAATAATTATCAGCAATTTTTTAAAAAATTATTTTCAATACTTATTTATATGGGGGAAGCCAGAAAACGATTCTCAAAGGTTTTTATCAATAAATCTGCAGTGATTAGTGAGTATTACCACTAGGCACAAGGAGTAGAAGTGCCAGAGCCCAAATGAAGTTGTTATAGGAAAGTTTATTAAGTGCCACCTTAGCAACCTCTAACAGTGGTGGAAACCCTCCAAAATGAAATTTGTCTAGTTCTTACACTCAAATACCTATAAACTAATTAACCTCAAATCGACTATGTCTTTTTGTTGGAAGGCTTTAAATTTAAAAAAACAAACAACAAACTGGTTCGGATTAAACGTTTATTTGGTTCAATTTAAACATTTTAAAAACTAAAACTAAAATAAACAAAATATGACTAATAATGAATACAAGTCAAAATAAAAAGGCATCTCAGATAAAAAACGAAAAGAAATTAATTTACAAAAAAAATAAATAAACTGAATTTGGTGAATGACACAATTCTTTCTTTTCCAACTGCAATAATTTATTTCATATACATCAACAACGTTTCGGGAAATATCTCCCCATCTTCAGGTTGCTATAAAACCAAATTCAACAAAAACCTATAACAAGCGCGTATAACACTACTAATATATCATATATGCATCAAAACTATTTACTTGATAAAAATATTTTATATATAACGTATAATTATATCCTATTGTGTCATTATTGCTAATATTTAATAATATTATGGTCATTTAATTGATAAAAAACTTTTTTTACTATTAACAATTATACATTATTAGGAGAATAATTACCTTCCTGAAGGTTTTCTTTCATTATGATAACCTCGTATAGACTATAAACACTTATCTCCTACCTCTATTACCACAAAGATGAACAATTAAACTAAAATTAACAATTTTTCAAAAACCATTTCTTTCTCTTTATTATATAAAACTATTTTCTTTTATAATTATAAACAATTTATTTATACAATGACAAATAAAACTGATTAAACTAATTCTAGATTATATAAAACCACATAAAAACTAAAACGTTAATTTATTTATAATATCCATATAATGTGTGCCTAAAGTTTTTGTATCTGTTTTATAATTGATTGCTTTGTCAATGTTTTTTGTAATATGTACTGATTCTATTATTTTTCTATTCCTACTATTCTTAACTATATCTAATATCTTTATCAGGTAAATAGTTTATAAATAGTTTTGATGTATATATGATATATTAGTAGTGTTGTAAGCGCATGTCATAGGTTTTTGTTGAATTTGGTTTTATAGCAACCTGAAGATGGGAGATATTTCCCGAAAAGTTTTCATAATTTATCTAACTATTTTATTTTTTATCTGAGATGCCTTTTTATTTTGTCTAGTATTAGGCGAGCCGACTAAACAACAATTTATATTCGAAGTCGAAACGTAGTAAGGTCTGGTTTTGGACTGTAATGTCTGTTAACGCACTCAAAATGTCAATAAATAATACCAAAATGAACACAGACAGTCATTGCCACTAATTAGCCGGAACTGTTATAAAAAACGAAGATGGTCAGCCCGTTGCTACGCAACCTCTTAGCGACGATTATCAGCCCTTAGCAACTGTCTCTACTATTCATTATAACACAAATATAATTACATATTTTTCTTCTCAAACAACCAAATTCAATTAAAGTAATATAAATAAAAATAAATGTAACTAAATTAAACACTAATAAAACTCAAATACTATTTACAAGGTAATTATATATATTATGGCGATAACGCCCGGATAGAGCTATTTTCGTTAAATAGTTTTCGAGATATAGCTTTTTAAAAAGCAACATTTCATAAAAATGTAGTGAAAGATCAATAGTTAGTAAATTTATTTTGAGAAATCTATATTTCAGGAACTATGTGACGTACAGATGTCTATTAGCACTCAAATTAAAGCTAGTTTAATGAGCTATGAAGTGGTTTATCAAGTTTATCTTCGTAGGAGTAGTAGTTTGCACGATGTTGATAAATAAACTAAACTAATTTTTTTTTTTTTTTTTATTGTTTATTTATTGTAATTTACAACTGTACAAAATAATACAATAGGTAAATATATAGTATGTTTAATATACACTTGAAAATCTTGGGAAGGAACCACCCATTGGTGGTACTTCAAACATTAATTTAAACTAGAAGGTCTCGTGGCCATCTTCTTTTCAGACGCCTCGGAGGATTATCAATGATTGTTAAGGATGAAAGATTAAGAATTAATGGGTTAGGATGGTTAAGGAGTTTAGAATAAAAAGACGCATATCTGTTTTGGGCCAATTCTGTAAGGAATGGGAGGTTAAGGTCTTTGTGAATTAGTTTATTTGTGACGTAATAAGGAGCATCAAGGATTTTACGTAGGATTTTGGATGCGGGAAGAATTTGATTGTTTAAACTTAATTGATTTATTTAACCGTAATTCAGACAAATTTTTTTTTTCCAAATTTATGATATGCGAATATTATAAAAACTACTACACCTTCGAAGAAAAGTGTCATAAACTACTTAATAGTACATCAGATTATTCTTACTTTGGTTGCCGGCAGACATCTGTATGGTTAACGGTTTCTGAGATATAGCTTTTCGTTAATCAAATATTTTTGGATTAATTTTTCACTACATTCCTCATTAAACTAGCTTTAATTTGAGTGCTAATAGACATCTGTACGTCAAATGGATTTTGAAATAATTTTTATCATTAATCAAACTTATTGTCCGAACAACTATAAATCAATTTATTTATTTATAATATAATGGAAAATATTATTCCTACAAAGGTAAAGGTCATAAACTACTTTATAGTACACTAAACTAGCTTTAGTTTCAGTGCTAATAGCCATCTATACGTCTCTTTGTTCCTGAGATATAGATTTCTCAAAATAAATTAACTAACTAATAATCTTTCGGTACATTTTTTAGAAATGTTGCTTTTTAAACAGCTTTATCTCAAATACTACTAAAAATAAATAGCTCTATTAGGCCTGGTATTTCAGGAAATTTACTTTTCTTTAAGTAATGCTCTTTTAGATTTTCTAGTGTTGTTGATAGGTGTAAAGATATAGAGCTCCGAATGAAAAACTTAATGTTTTTTTAATGTTTTGAAATAGCCGCCATTTTTTATTCACCCTACCTATACTTGGGAGACTCATCAATTTTGACTAGTAATTATACAGAGCTTTAATTAAAGTAATCAAAAATTGTGGTGAACTAACTACCTTTTTTTCTTCCCGGCTCTTGTACTATCTCTTATTTGTTTTTTGGTCCTGATGAAGACCTGAAATTCAGTTCGAAACTTCGGTACAAATAGATGTTCTTTTTATTTATTTGTCTTTATTTTCTGACCGCACCTGACCATCATCTTCTCATATTAATCTACGGTCAACTATCTTCACCTCATACAAAATTTATTTTCTACAAAACTATGAGGAAAATGTATGATACATATGTGGTCCCTCCTTAAAATGTCAACCATCGGGTTATTTACCGTATTACGTTTTAGCATTAATTGAAATATTTTACTTATAATTTTTCAGTACTTATGATATATTTTTCCTATTTTAAAGAAATTTGAATTTATAGAATAAGTTTACCTGGGATAACTGATAGTCCCATGTTAGTAATCTTTCTGCAGTTTGTTTAGGTATGTATCTTTTTATTCATTTATTAGGAATATATATTTTAATTTATTTATTGCATTTTGCTAAGTAACTCAAATAACCATAATACAATAACTCGAGCTGTTGCAGAATCGTATAAAGCCGACATTTCCTTCTTAGTAACTCCTCAAATGAAATAGTCTCTGAAGAGTTTCATTTAGTGTCCAGTGCGAGTGGCCCTGGTATATCGACAAAAGATCTTCTTGACCCATAGCGAAGGCAATCGTTCCTATCAATTTGTGGAATCGAGTGCTCAATTCACCGAAAATCTACTTTTTTTTAGGTTAACAATATTTTTTTTTGTAAACTTTTATTGATATGATAAGTCGTAAACTTTCCGATTGCGCTACAGTATACTTTAATAATGTTGCTCTTACTCCTGTAGGACAGATCCGCTACCTTGGACTACAACTGGACTAACCTGGAGTCCTCATACAAGATTGAAAAGATAGGAAACCACGCAGATTTCGACTATTACAGCACTTACTATACAAACGTTCTAAACTTCCAGTCCATTACAAAAGACTGGATCTACATGACAACTATAAGACCTATCTGAACATAGGGAGTTGAGCTTTGGGGCTCCACTAAACCTTGGAATACCTCTCTCATCCAATTCTTACAATCCAAAATCCATCGTACAATCCTCAATGCTCCTTAATTTGTCACAAATAAAATCATATATTAAGATCTTAAATGTTCCTTGTGTAACCGATCTAGCCCGAACCAGATATCACTCCTTCCATTATAAACTCGTTAACCTCCCAAACCCATGAGTTTCTAACCTTGCTTCCAATTCCATTCCTGAAAAACCTCTCAGACATCTGAAAAGATGGCCACGATGCCTGCTATTGTAAAAACATCATTGGAGTGGTACCAATGGCAGGTTTCTCTGCACGCCTGTATCACTCCATTATAAACTTACATCAAATTTACTAAATGTATTATTATGTACAGTTGTAAATCTCAATAAATATATTTTTTTTAAAAATCTGTGTCGCTACAACCCATGAAGGGTCAGGTTACCAGAAGAACGGTTGTGCAAGGAAGTGATTAAGTCAGAATCACGTATGACTATAGAGAGAATTGAGGATTACATCAAAAAACGATTCATGAAGTTTCACTTCCAGTTACCGACAGTTAAAGGAGCAGTGACCTACAACCTGGGAAACCCAACCTCAACCCCAAGACTGAAGCCCAGGCTGCAGCAGGACATCCTGTTCTAAGACATAAAGTTCTATATTTATCAGTTCTGTTATAGTCACTCTAAAATTTTATTTTATTTTAATTTTTTTTCCTTAAATTTACCTCTTTTTTTCTATTAGAAGTCAATTATTTATTTTGTTTAGTCCATAAATGTCATGGTTTTTGTTAGTAACTTTTCTTTTATATTTTATTAATAATTATTATTTCATCTTATTTTTTTATTTATTACGTTGTACATAATTGGGGTGGCTTTTTTATGAGACTATACCCCCTATAATCTATTTATTTAAAGAAAAAATGTATCTCTTACATCAACCATATAAGGGCAACCAGGCCGATCTGGTATTATATAAATAAAAAAGAATTCATCAAAATACTTTATTTGTTATTATATATAACTCTATTAGCGTGTTCATAAATTTACTTTATAAATACCCTGCTAATAAATACCTATATGTTTTCATTATATCTTCAGTTTTTTTATGTACCTCGATCGCCAACGAGCAATTCAATTTAATATACCTTCAAGCTTATCTCAAATTGAAATCGTTCGACGTTGCATGATATCCAATGTATGAGCTTAGTGCATTTATTAATTAACATGTTTTATTTTCGATACTAATCTGAAAGTTATGATTTGATTTTTGTTTATGATAAAATTAATTGTTTTTATCTTTTTAAGAAAATTGGGTCAAAGCCAGATTATTTTTCACTGGTGTTCACAACAGATAATGTGTTATTTTTACACATATTTACGTAAAAGTGATATATGGATCCAACTATATATGAAATATCTAATAAGGGAAAGTATTGAGATCATGTAACCATATAACCAAGTCTCGCGAAATGGTCTGCTTATCTGTCTAGCTCAACCAAAAAAATCGTACGAAAACGGAATTGCATATTTAAGGAGGGTAATTGCTTCGTACATAACAGCAATTTTTTAAAAGTAAAATGGACCGACCCTAAGTGCCACTTAATAGATTAGATTTTTCACAAAAGCCGCCAGAACACCCATCCTCTTACCATCCCATCTCTCTATTACCGATCATGGGAAAAATCCTCGAAAAACTTATTTTGAAACGTCTATACCCCATCCTAGATTCCAATCATATAATCCCAGATCACCAGTTTGGATTCCGAACAACCCACTCCACTATCCAGCAACGTCATCGTGTGGTGGACGTTGTCTCGTCTTCTTTGGAGTGCGGAATGTACTGCGCGGGAGTCTTTTTCGATATAGAGCAGGCTTTTGATCGAGTCTGGCACCCGGGACTGCTTTACAAACTCCGTAAATTCTTACCTCCTACATATTTTCTCATCATTCGTTCCTTTGTTACTAATAGATTATTCCAAGTAAA
>NW_027116375.1:136959-139276 GCF_000696795.3 Halyomorpha halys | reverse complement strand
CACTGTAATTCAGATATAAGCCACTCACTATTTTTCATTGTCTGTCATAGTGTTCAATTTGTAGATTCAATTTATTTATTTATTTTTTCAGTTTTTTAGAGGCTACTTGCATATCTTATATTATACATATCATCTTACCTACATTATATTATATTTCATCTGTCACTGTTTTCAATCCACTACGATTTATTGGTTAATGAGCAATTATGTTATCTTTAACACCAGATAATTCTTATCCTCATGAAATAGACTAACAGGACATTTCAAAAATTTTATATTTTCATTAATGAATTATTACATTAATGAAGACTATGTATAATTAATAGCCAAAATTGATGAGTGTGCCAAGTATAGGTAGGGGGAATAAAAAATGGCGGCTGTTTCAAAACCTTTAAAACATTAAGTTTTCATTTGGAGCTCTATGTCTTAAAAACTACCATCAACACTAGGAAATCTAAAAGAACATTATTTAAAGAAGAATAAATTTTCTGAAATATTAGCCCTAATAGAGGATATTTACGTCCAATACTTTTCAAGATGTAGCCTTTTAAAAAGCAACATTTCATAAAAATGCAATTTAAAATTAGTGGTTAGTTAATTTATTTTGAGAAATCTATATCTCAGGAACTATTTGACGCACAGATGTCTATTAGCAATCAAATTAAAGCTTAGTGTACTATAGATTAGATTTTTTACATTTTTTTTAAATTTTCTCTAAAATATCTCTTAATATTTTTATTAAATTCGGTTTATCGGTTAATGAGCAATTATGATATCTTTAGCACCAGATAATTCTTATCCTCATGAAATAGACTAACAGGTCATTTCAAAAATTTTATATTTTCAAATAATCCTATTCTAAAGTATTTTTTATTTTATTTATGTTCAGATAGGTCTTACTGTACTATTTGTCATTGGTATTTGTAATGAATTGGATGTTTAGTCAATTTGTCTTGTAAGTGCTGTAATAGTCGGAATCGACGTGCAGTTTCCTGTGTTTTCAGTCTTGTGTGAGGATTCCAGGTTAGTCTTTTGTCCAGGTGTAGTCCAAGGTGGCAGATGTCTTTTACAGGGTTGAGAGTAACAGTATTAAAGTATACTGTAGGACAGTCAGTAGGTTTAAGACGAAGGTTAAAGGTGATTTGATGGGATTTATTTTGATCCTCCAATTATGGCATCGTTCTTCAAGAATTGCGAAATGGGGATATGGGATACAATTAAAGGGTTATTATTGACTGCAAGCACGCATGTGCCATCAGCGTAAATTGTGAGGATACTGTAAGGATTGTTTGGGATGTCAGCTGTATAGTATGTTTAGAGGCTTAAGTGCCTTTAAATTTGTTTATTTGAAAAAAAAATAATATTGAATAACTAAAATTAATTATTTTTATCTTTAAAGAAAATTGGGTCAAAATCATATTATTTTTTTCTGGTGTTCACAACATATTATGTATTATTTTTACTTTCCAAAGTAACCAGTCCAAATAACCAAGTCTTGCAAAATGTTGCGTGTGAATTTTTAAAATACATTTAATTTTTAGTATAGGTATATAAGTTAATACTCACACTGTAATTCAGATATAAGCCACTCACTATTTTTCATTGTCTGTCATAGTGTTCAATTTGTAGATTCAATTTATTTATTTATTTTTTCAGTTTTTTAGAGGCTACTTGCATATCTTATATTATACATATCATCTTACCTACATTATATTATATTTCATCTGTCACTGTTTTCAATCCACTACGATACCATTTCACGATTATCAATCAATAAAAATTGTGTACTAATCAATTATCAGTTCTCAATTTTTTATCATTTATGATTTAATTCAATATTTTGTATAAATCTAAATTTGTTTGTTAAGTTGTTTGTATACTTTTCAATTGTATGTTTCTCTAAATGTTGTTGTTATCTCTTTAGTTCTGTAGCTCTGATGAAGACCTGAAACTCAGGTCGAAATGTCGGCATAAAATAAATAAATATGGTTTTGTTTATTTATGTTGTTCTTTGCTTACCGATCCCCCCCCCCCCGACAAACTTCTCGAATCATTAATCTACGGTCAACTATCTACTCCTCATTCTACATTTAATTTTGTTTGTTTCAAATAATTAACCATTTCATATTTTTCTTAGCTTTGAAAAATTTATAAATATAAACTGTGAACGGATCTGATAACCAGCTTGAAGTGATAAGAGTAAAAATATTTTTTACAGTTCGACTTAGGACTACATCTGGACAAACGACTGACATGGAATCCTCATACAAGACTAAAAAGACAAGAAACTGCTCGTAGATTCCGACTATTGCAACAT
>NW_027116375.1:121023-136529 GCF_000696795.3 Halyomorpha halys | reverse complement strand
AAATTATTAAAAAAAAAAAAAAAAAAAAAAAAAAACCGTTCGAAAACACGTTTCTAAAAGTATTGGAGCATGAGTATTGGTCCGGGAGCGGTAAAAATAAGTGAAATGTGAAAATAAAGAATAAAAAAAAGGAATAAAAAAAAAAATTAATGAAGTATAGAAAGAAGATAATAAAAAGATAAATGAAAAGTGATGAAACAATAAAAAAAAAGTCATATAATATTATTGTACATTGTTTACTTGTTATGTTGTAAGATTTAAAAAAATAATTCTAATTAGAATGGAATAAGTATGCTGTGTTGCTAGGCAACCCAATGAAGCTGGGCAGCATAACTTTGTTGTTTTTGAATTAAATTTTTTCTCTTCTCTGAGCAAATGCTAATCCTGGGGGCATTGCGTACGTTTCACGAATAGCATATCCAAGTTTGTGATTCCACCTTATATGTACAATAAAATATTACCCGATGATGACTATAAGCTTTTTTTTATAATAGAGAGAAGAAAAGCCAGTTTCGTACATTTCCGAAAATGTGGGGGTTGGATTTCCACTTCGGATCAATAGATTATTTTCATGGTGGTAATAAATCTTGGTATTGTCTCTGCGGCTAGAAAAGGTGACATCCTCCCGATAGGCAATTCCCTGTAACGTACTTAGTTAGAGCCCTTACACAAGGCCCTTAAATAGCTCTGGAAACTGTAAATCACTAAAACTGTCCGACGGAGTTAGGAAAAATAAAATAAAATAAAGGTATTGTTGTATAGCATTCTATAAATTATATATTATTATTTGAAAAAAAAGTTTGAATTTAACTGAAGAGCTATCAAGAAAAACTTCTCCTGTGTACAACTCTTCTCTTGGATATATTTATTATTTTTATTTTTTATTATACCAGCGATAGCATTAAATAAATGGGAGTCCGTCTCCCCTCTGCCTACACCCTTGGTTCAACACTATGGTATTTTACTATTACTATAGTAATAGTATACTACTACTGTAGACATTCAAATACATTTGTAAATTATGAAGGTTTTTTTTTTTATTTTTTTTTTTTACTGGGGAACCCGTTGTTGAAACATGCAATACAAGAGCCGGGAAGAAAAAAAACCGGTTATCTCACTCCAGTTTTTGATTACTTTAATGAAAACTATGTATAATTACTAGTCAAAACTGATGAGTCTGCCTAGTATAGATAGGGGGAATAAAACATGGTGGCTGTTTCAAAATCTTAAAAAAAATATTCATTTTTTATTCTGAGCTCTATATCTTAAAAACTACCAACAACAATAGAAAATCTAAAAGAACATACTCGAGATGTACCCTTTTAAAAAGCAACATTTCTTAAAAATGTAATTTAAGATTATTAGTTACTTAATTTATTTTGAGAAATCTGTAGATCAGGAACTATGTAACGCACAGATGTCTATTAGCACTCAAATTAAAGCTAGTTTAATGCACTATAAAGAAGTTTCTGTACTTTACCTTCATAGGAATAGTAATTTTCATGATATTTGCTAAAATATATTGATTTATAGTTGTTCGGACAATAAGTTTGATTTATCAAAAACTTTTTTTCATATGAAACCGGATGTCTGTCAGCACTCAAATTAAAGCTATTTAAATTTAATATAAAATAATTTATAACTTTTGTCTTTGTAGGATTAGTAGTTTTTATTATATTTGAGAAAATAAACTCACAAAATTTTAATTTCTAGTTGTTCGTATAAAATGTTAGATTTTTGAAAAAATATATATCTCTAGACCCATATGTCTGCCAACACTCAAAAGAAAGGAAACTTAACTTACTATAAAGTAGTTTATGACAGTTATCTTTGTAGGGGTAGTAGCTTTATGATATTCACATATAAATATAAATTTGGCAAATGAAGATTTGTTCGAACAACTATAAATTAATTTATTTAGCAAATTTCATGAAAACTACTACTCCTAAGAAAATAAACGTCATAAACTATTTTATAGCTCATTAAATTATCTTTGAGTGTAAATAGACTTCTGTACGTCACAAAGTTCCTTAGATATACATTTCTCAAAATAAATTAACTAGCTACTGATCTTTCAGTACGTTCTGTACAATATTTTTGTGAAATGTTGCTTTTAAAAAAGTATATCTCGAAACTATTGGTCGTAAATAGTTCTATTAGGACTTATATTTTAGCAAATTTATTGTACTTTAAATGATGCTCTCTTAGATTTTCTATTGTTGCCATTTGTTATTCCTCCTACCTATACTTGGCAGACTCAGTTTTGATTAGTGAATATACCTAGTTACCAAATATCTGTTACAATTTTTTTTTTGTCTTTCTGACAGATTAAAAAGTTTTATTCCAAATTTTATTTATTTTCAGACATTATAAGGTTGAATTTTCAATTTTTTTTAATTTTAAATAGTTCTATATTTTTATTACATATTGATGTAGAAATAAACACGTGTTTTGTGTATTTTCATTATTTGACATTTTTATTACATAACAACAGTTACATTTGTGATACTTAGAAGTATCATACTTTTTTTTCTGATATTATCAACTCACTGATTGTAATATATTCATAAACTTTTTTTTTTCTCTTATTCTTTTATTTTTTAAATGCAGAGTCCGAACTGACCAAGTCTATTTTACCTTTATTTGGTTTATTTTATGATCTGACTTTTATTACTGCTTTTGTCGGCGAAGAGATAAACTTGAAAATGTTTTGTACCATCACGTGTAGGCACTAAAACTGTATATACAGTACGATTTTTTACCGTCGTGCGGTTTACTGTCATTACTGCCTATGATTGACCCTGTTTTGATGTGTATCGTATAAGAATATATATATATCATATAAGAAAAATATAGTTTATATTTTGAAGACATCTCCTAAACTGCGGCGGACTCATCAACTTCTAATCACTCCTTTATTCTTATCTAATATTTTTTAATTTATTTTCAATAATAAACCTGTGTAATGCACCTAGAAAAAAAAATTAATTTCCTCTCAAAATTTATGATTTTATGTCTCAAAATACGTATCCAAAAACAAATTGAAGAATGAGGTGCAAAGAATGTCATAAAACTGATTGTAGGAGGATAGTCCTGTTTCATAATGAAAGCTAATAGTATTAGTTCATAGTACAAGTGTAGAAACTAGTGTGGTTATTGCACTAATACTTATTTTTTTCTTGATAGGGATGACTATTAGTGATATTACAGGAAATAAGAAGTACTAAAGTTCAAGTTACTATTGTACAAGTCAGTGTAATTGTATTAAGTTAAATCTACAAGACTAATAGTATTAGTTTGTACTTTATTATGAAACAGGACCCTAGGTCAGGCCACAGGTGGCTGTGAATAAAGAATCTCAACTGCCAAGTTCGAACACATAGAGATGTAAACAGAGATCTCTATTTTAATCTGACATCCCTGATGAAACCCTACAAAGTGAGGCGAAACGTTAGTTAACAATAAATAGTTTTCTTTTACTATTTTGATACCTTTATTGACCACCACTCCGTCTATCTTCCTATAATCTTTTTCATACTGTCAACTATGTTCTTTCAATATCATAAAACCATCTCTTACTAACCTAGTTACGTCCCTACGTTTTGTGTAGAGTGGTGTTAATGTTATCACAATCTTTATGATTTAAAAAATATATATATATTTCAGGCGAAAATTATTATTATCTTATCTTATGGACACATACGATTTCAGAGTTAGTTAAAAAATTCAGCCGTTTATTATGAAAGTGGTCTAATTCCATTTATACTTAAATTAAAATATGTTTAATGTGGCTAAAAATTGTCCAAACTGTTATAAATAATTTGAAAATGACAACACAATTTTTTTTTTTAATTATTTATTTAATGTAATTTATAACTGTACAAAATAATACAATAGGTAAATATGTTGTATGTTTCATATACACTTGAAAATCTTGGGAAGGAACCACCCATTGGTGGTACTTCAAACATTAATTTAAATTAGAAGGTCCCGTGGCCATCTTCTTTTCAGACGCCTCGGAGGATTATCAGGGATTGTTAAGGATGAAAGATTAAGAATTAATGGGTTAGGAATGAAAAGACGCATATCTGTTTTGGGCCAAAACTGCAACAAATGGGATGTTAAGGTCTTTGTGAATGAGTTTATTTGTAACATAATAAGGAGCATCAAGGATTTTACGTAGGATTTTGGATTGTAACGATTGGATGCGGGAAGAATTTGATGGTTTGGTGGAGCCCCAGAGCTCAATTCCATATTTCCAAATTGGTCTAATTATTGTAGTATATACTAATTTTTTGTAGTGAATGGGAAGTTTAGAGCGTTTGTCAAGTAAGTGTTGTATCAATCGGAATCTACGAGCAGTTTCTTGTCGTTTCAGTCTTATGTGTGGATTCCAAGTAAATCTCTTGTCAAGATGGAGTCCTAAGTATCGAATCTGTTCAACAGGCATTAGCGGTGTACTTAGAAAGGATACTGTAGGAAAGGAGGGCTACTAGGTTTACGACGGGGAGTAAAGGTGATCTGATGGGATTTGTCAGGATTTATTTTGATTCTCCAGTTTTTACACCATTCTTCAATAGTGTCATGTGTGCCTGTAGGGTTTGTGATGCAAAATTTTTTAATATCAGGACATTCGTTTTTACTAAATGATAGAGATTTTGGCGTGATAGAAATGGAAAAAAAAAATTACTGCTTGTCCTCCGAGATTATTACAATATTTATGTACTTGAAATGAAACAAGAAGATTTTGTATGCACAAAATTATTAAAAGACGCACTTTTTTTTTTTTTTATAAATATGTTCTATGCAAAATGTCAGAAATGATCATAATCATTTTATCCCCTTTATCGCTTGCGCAGTGTAGGGTTACAATTTGCTGAGTCAGGACCAGATATCTCGCTCTTGGACCATCTCCCTTCTTCTATTCTAGTCAATATCACGCCTTCGTAAGACTCTTCTCAGGAAATGCGTGGTCTTTCTCTTGGCCTTCTTTCCTCCTCGCGAGTCTCATATGTCTTTCTGACAGTTCTTTCCTAGTCCATCCGAAGGAGGTGTCCTAACCGACTTAGCGTGTGCACGTCTAGGATGCTATCAGCCGGTTTGACTACGCGGTTAGTCCAAATGATACTGTTCCGTACTCTATCTCGTCGTGTCCTTCCTTCCACTCTTCGGGTGGCAGAAATGACCCTATAAAATTTTCTATATGACATCAATGAATGAAAACGAAAATTTTAAAGTCCTGATATATTACCACGTCGGTTGGACCAAGAAAATTAGAAAATAATATATTGACACCACTGTATAAAAATATCAGAGAAATTACAACAGCATAATTCAAGGACATAATTGGCCTATTACGATACATACCACCGGAATATCATGATTTCTTCAAAACCTTTTCACACACACAAAATGTATGAGTAGTAAATTTTTTTATAATTTTGTGCGTTATGTTGTTAAAAAAATTTTTGAATATCACAAATTATGTTTTTGTAGTGTTGTAAAGATATGTAAAATAAAATGAGTATGAGTAACCTGCAGGATGTATTTTAAAGAACATGACATCAATACTTAAGGTATAGCCAAAAAAATCAGTATATTGTTAAGAAAATAATGTAATTAATATTAAAAAAAAAAATTATTGGTTGTCTCCTTAAAAATGACCTGAGGGCCGAAACATTGGAGAGTTTTTGAAAATAAAATTTGAGAGAATATTGGATCAAAATTGTGTATGTTAATAATGGAATAAACCTCTCTCAAACAATCATCATAATAAATCATTAATCTAAAATGAGTGTTGTTATGTGAAATGAAATTGGGCTCCTTCAAATTTTATAACGAATCTGGTTGTTTGAAAGTGTCCTAACTCCATTCTTGGTAAAGAACGAATATTAACACTTAATAATTGCCATTATATTAATAGAAACTATATATTTGAAACCTTTAGATATATTTAAGCAGTATGTCACATTACGTACGTATATTTTTAATCTCCTTAACTCCTCAGAATTTTAACCAAATCTAACGTTACTGTTAAACATGTTTTGAGTTTCCTCCCTTCCAGCCCATATCAATATCTTTTAAATTTTTAAATTAAATTCCTCCCTAATGGATAAAAAGCATTTTCAAATAAAGAAAATTTCTTAAACGTTTTGTTTTGTATCTCCGGTTCTAATTAGTATTTATATGGGTCTGATTTGTACTATTTCCTGCACTTTAAATAACCCCAAGGTTACTATAGATCTGTGAATAGAAATTTTGTTATTGTATTTTTTTTATTTCCTAAGAAAAAAAAAAATGAAGGATCTTTTATCGGTATTACACTTAATTATCGGTAGTGCATTGGATGGAAGAGATCCTTCCTTCATTTCGATTAGGTTGTTCCATTCTGCCCAGTCAGCTGACAGGACCTTCCATTAGTTGTCGCCTAACACTTCCTCAACATCGTCAATCCACCTCAGTAGAGGCCTCAAGTTAGCCCGAAATGGAACTTCTATTTTTTCCTATTCTCTCAAGTCCTGAACTTTGATTTCTTCTTAACTTGAATAAAAGAGACCCATATGAGTGTTTCTGTGTTGAGCATTCTTATGCCTCTTCTATTTGTTTAGTCCTGTCAACACAAGGTTTCCTGAAGAAAACAATATAGAAGTATTTCTCTCAACGATTGATTGAAGGAGGAAAATAATTAAGAATTATTTATTAAATAAATCAAAAATTGTATCCTTATTAGTCTCAACACTTTTTATTTCAACAGTCCAACGTTTCGGCCATTTCAGCCATCCTCAAGGACATCTAAATATTTAACAGCTTATATTATATATTCATTTGTAATATTTATAACAACAACATTATCACTAATAATATAACATACCCTCAATTATAAATTCTTCCTCACATTAAAATTTAAAATTTGTTTTGCAGGCTATTCTGCCCAGGTCATTAATTATAAGTTAAAAACCTATTAAAAAGTCAATTATTAGAGAGTCATATTTATTATTAATAAGCTTAAGTTTAGTTACCTATTTTTTTATTTAAAATTATAAATATCTAAATTTTCTTATTTTAAAATTATCCACCAAATCACTACCATATACACAAACCATTTATAACTTCCCACTCACACAAGTCAGCCTTGTTTTAAAGTTAATTTAAATTGCATTTTTGTCTTAATTTAGTATTTATTCTAATTCTCAAAATTCCATATTAAAATTAATTGTAAATAGTAACAAATTTGTCTACTATTTTTATAAATTTATTTTGCTTAAAATCTCTGCATAATGTTGGTTTAAATTCCTAGTATCTGTTTTAAAATGGTAAAATAATGCTGTTTTATTTGGATCCTTTTCTTAAGTGTTACAAATGAATATATAATATAAGCTGTTAAATATTTAGATATCCTTGGGGAGGGCTGAAATGGCCGAAGTGTTGATTTACAAGTAAGGATACAATTGTTGATTTATTATTTAAATAATTACCTGTCTCAAGAAATTGAAATAATATATTTAAATTAAAAATTATATTTATTTAGTGTAACATCGAGGGTAAGAAGCTGCTGCCATCTATGGGCAAGCCAGTTTACTAGTTAAGGTGATGGATCTCTAGAAGACAATATTCAATAATTATGGATTATTATAGAAATAATAGAACAATGTGATACTATTTGAGGCGTTGCTCAAAGTATTAGTATCCAATAAATAACTACAATAAATAACTCCTTATCCCAATGTGAAGTTTACTTGTGCTACGTATTTAACCATTGTTCTAAGGCGAATGGGAGTTTCAGCAACCGCATTTATTGTATATGTTGTATATCCTTATGCCGGGACCACAGGATCAAAGAAGAAGTGATGAAGTTTCTGGTAAGAAAAGACTTAACCTGCTTCGA
Organism: Halyomorpha halys; assembly: GCF_000696795.3. Taxonomy (NCBI): domain Eukaryota; kingdom Metazoa; phylum Arthropoda; class Insecta; order Hemiptera; family Pentatomidae; genus Halyomorpha; species Halyomorpha halys. The sequence goes on along the minus strand of NW_027116375.1, from coordinate 128,644 downwards.
TGAGGTTTATTGTGTTGACACAGACGGATCCTGATAATGTGCCATTCTCTAAAACCGGAGGCACGGCTCTGGTCTTGGATCCGACGGTGAGATTTGAGAATAATGACCTCGAACAGGTGGAAGGGAAAAGAAGGGGATATATAAAAAATGCGTTCCTTTCCTTAAGGAAAAATTCCGCGGTGATTTGGTCATAATCAGGCTCGAAGTTTACCCCAATTGACGGTGGTCTCTTTATAATACTGAATAAATAATTATCTGTCACAGCCGGATTCGAACCCGGGTCGTTGGAGTTAGTAGCTCAGTGCCTTACCACTGAACCACGCCGCACTCCTTCCTAAATATTAGAAAACTAATAACAATTGGATGTTAATTAATTATCAAGAAACTAGCCCCTTTGCTCAAAGACAGGAGGATTCAATTACCGAACCATGAGCCCCGAATCGCTAAGCTGATTAATCTATTAATTGAGTCAGTGGGGTGCTGTCTGATTTGTGATACGAGTAGAATAGATAATTAACTGTTAGGCTGTTTTGTATTTTAATACTCATGCAATATAACTTTTAATTTTATATTTATATATCATTTTGTATATCAAAATCTGTGTTTTTTAAAGTTAACCAAAAAAAAAATTAGTAAAAAATATGTAATCTCCCTCTTTATAAAAGGGAATGCTTCAAATCTTTGTCCAAAATAAACTTTTATATTACTGGTCCGATTTACGTGCCTTTATTTTTAAATTATTCCCTCTCGCCATGAGAAAGTGGCATACAAAGTGGAGGGTTTCATGCCGTTTTTGAATTTCAGGCGCTTTCTTAATATTATTCGATTAAACTATCTTAACTTCTTTTCTTCCCGTTTTAAGCGAATATTTCAAAACTGATATAGGACCTCGCTCCACGGGGGTCTTGGCGGGGTGGATTCGGCGGGGAAGGATTGCCTTATTTTTGTGTTATGATCTCCTGTTGTGAGATTTTGACATGTCATACATCGACCATCCTACTCGCTATAATTGTCTGTTTAAAAAGTCATACAAGTAAGTCTACCATTGTATATACATACATGCATACAAAACGTATATACATAATAAATCCTACATCACCACTAGCAAAGCGGACCCTCCCCGCGACACCACATACAGTGGACTTTAAATATACCCCTTAAAATACATTCGGGTAAAAAAAGGAAGCATTATAACATTCAAATTTTATTGTACATAAAATGCTTTTATTAACCTACTGAAATCTCCGATTTTTCTTCGGTAGATAAACAAGTTATTAAACCAATTAAATGTTTAATGGTTTGTAGCTAGATAGATTTTTTTATTACAAGAGTCGAGGTGAAAAACAGGCAGTTATTTTACTCAAATTTTTGATTATTTCAATGAAAAGTATTTATAATTACTAGTCCAAATTGATTAGTTTGCCAAGTATAGGTAGGGGAATAAAAAATGGTGGCTGTTTCAAAACGTTATTTTTTTCTTTCGCAGCTCCAAATCTTTAATATTATCAACAACACTAAAAACCTAATAGGACATCTTTTAAAGAAGAATCCATTTTCTAAAATATGATTACTGATAGAGCTATTTGCATTCAATATTTCCCGAGATATAGCTTTTTAAAAAGCAATATTTCATAAAAAATGCACTGAAAAATCAATAATTAGTGAATTTATTTTGAGAAATCTATATCTCACAAATCATTCGACATACAAATAACTATTAAAACTTAAATTAAAGCTAATTTAATGTACTAGGATGTAGTTTATTACGGTTTTCTTCGTAGAAGTAGTAGTTTTTATGATATTCGACAAAATTAGTTCACAAAATGTTAATTTCTAGTTGTTCGGAGTTTTTGGATATATGAAAAACAATATCTCAGGTATTAGACTGATGTCTTCTAGCACCTAAATTAAAGTTAGTGTGCTATAGTAGGGATTGTAGTTTTCATGATATATACTCAAATAAATTGATTTGGACAAATTTTCGTCTGCCAAATTGAAATATTGACTAGCTCTATTAGGAATCATACTTTGGAAAATGTATTCTTATTTAAAATATGTCCTATAATGTGTTTTAGTGTTGTTGATAATTCTAAAGATTTGGAGCTGTGAAAGAAAAAAATAATGTTTTGAAACAGTTTTGCTATTTTGTATTCCCCGTATACTTGGCAGACTCATCAATTTTGACTAGTAATTATACCTAGTTTTCATTACAGTAATCAAAACTTGGGGTGAGATAACTGCCTTTTTTTCTCCTTTAGGGTTCTTGTACTATTTTACAGTTATTATGTACCAATTCATTGATTTCTTTACGAAAAAAAAAAATTATTGATTCCATTTTAACCATTTTTCATTTATAATCTTTTAAACTTCTTGAGCCTGGTATTTATTGTTTGAATAAAATAATGAGTGTCTAGGTTAAGTTTCTATACTCTTTCGGTTAATAATTAAAAGTTTTAAAAATTAATGAAATTGTCACAAAATGGGGTGATTGAGCTGGGAAGAATAGTCTGTAAAAAAAATGTTTGAATTTTCGGATGTGTGGTCTAAATTTATATTTAAGATTGTTCTTATGGATGGCTAAATTGGCCGAAACGTTGGACTGTTAAATAAAAAATAAAGAGTATTGAGACTTAACATGGATACTCATTAATTTATTTAAATGATTTATTAATATTTTTTTAAATTTTGGTAAGAATGTGATAATTCATGATTATTACTGATTCGCCAAGGTTTTGGCGTATTGTATGGATTGTAATTCTAATGAATAAATAAAATTTGATTCCACTAAAAGCTTAAGCCTAGTTTTAGTTTAGATTTAACATTTCCGAGTTCTGGAATACTTTATTATTTGAAATTTGAGTTTAATAACTTTATTACGTCACAAATAAACTCATTCACAAAGACCTTAACATCCCATTCGTTGCAGATTTGACCCAAAACAGATATGCGTTTTTTCATTCCAAACTCCTTAACTATCCTAACCCATTAATTGTTAATCTTTCATCCTTAACAATGCCTGATAATCCTCCGAGGCGTCTGAAAAGAAGATGGCCACGGGATCTTCTAATTTAAATTAATGTTTGAAGTACCACCATGGGTGGTTCCTTCCCACGATTTTCAAGTGTATATGAAACATACTACATATTTACCTATTGTTTTATTTTGTACAGTTGTAAATTACTTAAATAAATAATTAAAAGAAAAAAAGTGTAATAACTAAATCAGGATCGAAATAACTGTCTATAATAACTACCTATACCCGATTTTGTAAACGCATTAACCGCAAAACATGTAACATCGTGCAATATGAAACAGGTATCCATTAAATGACGTTTTCGTGATTTGAATTTCTGTCGAAGGTTTGCTGAATTTGTAGTTAGGGAACAAAAGATGCAATCACACGAATTTCGGTCTCTATATATCGAAATGCCCTCATAACGGTATATTTCTTAAACCAATAATTCGAAAAGTTATGCCTCCAATAATCATAGAAATGGCAATAAACCTCTCCCCAAAGCTGAGAAAGCAATTGAGGAGATGGTGGCTCAGATGTATAAGCCGTAGAATCAAAAAGTGATGTATGAAGTCGTAAGTCTTTATAACTTAAATAGAAAATATAACTTAAGTAGAAAATATAACTTGGATAATAATTTTTGTATTGTTTAGTTTTCCTTGAAAATAATGTTGCTTCGAAAACTAATAAGTTAATTACTAGAGTTTAAATACATGCTTTTTGCTTGGAGCGATGGATGATATTTTCAGTGACGATATTAATCGAGTTAGTAGATGATTAATCTAGCTGAATTATATATCTTCTGAGGTATATAAAAATGGTGAATTAAACATTTTACGAAGGTATATTTTGATTTGCCTGGTCTAAGAAATACAGGATCCGTTCGTAGCCGAGCGAGTTAAAGCTTCAACTTTGACTGGCTTTTGAATGCAGCGGCGTCGGTATGAATTCGGCCTGAAGGGTTGACTTTTGTTTCAATGGCGGTCCAACGAAATGAAAACCTGAACCCCCCATGGTTAGATTAGGGTAGTAACCTGTAAATAACACTTCCATAAGACAGAAATTACCAGGAAGGGGGTAAAAAGAAAAAGGTATGGAAAAAAACTATGTGTTTATATTTTTAGGAATTTGCTAGTAATAATAAATATTTCATGATGAGGTGTAGATAGTTGACCGTAGATTAATGATTGGAGAAGTTTGTCGGGGGGGGGGGTGCGGTCTGCAAAGTACAACATAAATAAACAAAACCATATTTATTTATTTTATGCCGACGTTTCGACCTGAGTTTCAGGTCTTCATCAGGGCTATAGAACAAAAGAGATAACAACATCATTTAGAGTAACATACAATTGAAAAGGAATAGTATACAAACAAATTTAGAATTATGAAAATTATTGAATTAAATCATAAATGATAAAAATTGATAACTGAGAATTGAATAGTACAAAATGTAATTCAGATATAAACCACTCACTATTTTGTACTATTCAATTATCAGTTATCATTTTTTATCATTTATGATTTAATTCAATAATTTGTATAATTCTAAATTTGTTTGTATACTATTCATTTTCAATTGTATGTTACTCTAAATTATGTTGTTATATCTTTTGTTCTATAGCCCTGATGAAGACCTGAGTTTCAGGTCGAAACGTCGGTATAAAATAAATAAATATGGTTTTGTTTATTTATGTTGTTCTTTGCTGACCGCACCCCCCGACAAACTTCTCCAATTAATAAATATTTCGTTTATATTATTTTTTGTGTAGTATTTTAATCCGTAGATACTTTTAATACATTGATAAATTAGTATGCTGTGTGTTATAACTGTCCCTCTCTTGTTTCCCCCACTTGCACTATGGCTGCCTGGTATATGGTGGACTCTCGGATAATCTCAAATCTAAACTTATGAATTAAACGCCCAGCTGAAGTGGCTCTTATATGGCCCCTCCTATATCTTAGAAAATCTGCAATTCAAATTCTCTGTTCAATCTCATACTATCAGATCCCGTTTATCTGACATTAACCTCCACCTCACCGAACTGCTGCGTTTGATAAATCGTTTTTTATTCGAGCTGCATATCTCTGGAACTCTATTCCCTCTAACATACCTCATTTAACTACCTTTTGGCTTCACCAATCTCACCCATTATTATAACAGTACAGATATTTTGTAATTAACTTTTTGTTTTTATTTGGTAAGTTAGTTTTTTTTCCTCTCTGTATATAAGTTATAATTAAGTGTGGCCACACTATTTTATTACCAATAAATGTTATTATAAAATTAAAATTACCTTTGCAATTGTTCTATAGGGATCTAATCCCAGGATAATAAACTATTTTTCATTTCATTTCTTTCCATTATATTTGGCAGCAATACTTTCTGTCAATAAAGCATTTCTCCCTCTAGTGTGACTAAATCGAATTTTTCAATGTATAGTCCATTAGCCATCTGCTAGCCCATTGCTTTATCCCGCGTTGATACCATTCTTTGGGATGGCTGTCTAAGAACTCTTGGGCCGCAATTTCAACTTCCGCAAAATTATCGATGTTTTGTTTCCTTGGAGGAAATGGGCTATGGATCGAAACAAATAGTAATTCGGTGGTGTGAGGTCAGTAGTTGGAACCCATGAAGTTGTTTAAACTTTTCTTTAAAGCACAAGATTAAATTGAAATGAAGACAAACTTGGGAAAATGTTTTCAATAACAAATTGAGGGAAATTAGAAGTGACGTCTCCCCTTGGATATCATCAACTAGAGATGTGCGCAAAGAGGAGGTGATTTTGACGCGCCTTCGAATAGGTCACACGCGCCTGACCCACGGTTACCTTATGGCCCGCGATCCTCCACCATTATGCCAAACTTGTGGAACAGAACTTACAGTCAAACACATTCTGACAGAATGCCGAGCTTATAACACCCTCAAATCTTTATATAATATATCTGATGATCTCCATTCCATCTTGCAAGATAACTAACATACATAGATAGACTTTTTAAGTTTCTACATCATTCCAAACTCTACCATAAAATATAATCAAATCCGGCCGGAAACATGAATCTGCTACAGAGATGTATTAACCCATCTTCGGATGGAACAAAGGCGACTCACTCACTATCATCTCATGAAGAAGGGAGGATGAACCGATGTGTAGATACTGCTTAAGTGATCTCGCTGTTGGGCACATTCTTACTGGAGACTCCACAACAGTAACAAATATGTGAAGTGTAAATTGTAGTTGTTAACATGTAATGGTAATTGTGATTGTAAATTTCCCACTTTTTAATTTTAACTGTCATTGTATGTCATGTATGTATGTAAATTTCTCATCTTGTAATTTCAATTGTATTTGTATTTCTACTGTATGAACATGCCAATTGTAATCGAATTCCTAAATCAAGTGTAAATCAAGTGGCCCGAGTGGTCGAAACACTTAAATAAATAAAAAAAACAACAAAAAAAAACAAAAAAACTTTTCTTTGGTTCAAAGATGATTGCTGAGGGGAAAGTTCGTGAGGAACCAGTCTACTGCTCTTTTTCACCTTCCTCGTGGAGAGTAGATGGCGACTAACAGCATCTTTCGACACACCACACTCCCTGGCAAGTTCGCGACTACTTGTGGACGGTTATGACCCAACAGCTAATGGTTGCCCGGAGCTCTTTTTTCTTCTCAACATCGTATCATGCTCAAGGACACCTTCCCCTTCATATTTAATAATTTCACGAGTTGCTTCAGTGGCTGTGAAATTTGTTTCCCACTAATTCCTTAAAATTACATGAATTTCGTATTACACTGTTATATTCCTTCTTTGATATAAATAACTAAACTGTGTTTTTTTAAAAAGAATTTGAAAGGGATTAAACAAGCTTAAAGAATGTATTAAATTATTATTAAGTAGTGGTAAGTATTAAAATATTTACAGTACTTAAAAATCTTGAATTTGATAGAACGGTAATTTTTTTTTATACACAACATTACAAAAGGCCCCGGTATTCAAAACCGGAGAAGAAAATCTCTTAGACCTGCATTTCCAATTGATTGCACATTAAACAACCTAATTTTTCATCGAAAAGCTCTACTCCGAAATTAACCGGACAGTTAACCGCTAAACTATTTGAAGAGAGCCGATCAGGGAAAAAAGATCTCAACCAATTAAAAAACAAATACAGGAGCTTGCTCTCCCCTCATTGGCTAATAGAATGTCAAATCAGAGGATGCTTAGGGCATTAATTGAGAAACGATTTCAATTTCATCGGTTCGGCCAAAGCCGACTTAATTATGGCATTGAGAATTCCTGCCACACTAAATACAAATGAGAGGGGGAGGGCAATTTGTAATACTCTGTGGGGCAGTTTGACATTTATGCTACCAATCGATTTCGTAAATATTATTGTGTCTGTATTAAAACCCAAAGAAATATTTATTTTTATTTTTATCGCCTTTCTAGATGAATTTTCAACCTGTTGGGGCGATGGGTGTTTCACGATTTAAAGACTAATCTCTCCCCTAGATTTAAATATTTGCTAGTTCGGGTTAAAGAAAAAAATAACCGAGGACCTGAAATTAATCTCACAAAAAATTAAAATATTAAATAAAATAAAAAAAT
>NW_027116375.1:119181-120578 GCF_000696795.3 Halyomorpha halys | reverse complement strand
TATTTACAACTGTACATTATAATACATTTAGTAAATCTGATCTAAGTTAAATTGGAGTGTTACAGGCGTGTAGAGAAACTATCTTCTGCATAATTTACAATTTTTTTCTTACCTGTAAGTGGGGGGGGGGGGTGATAAGTGAACACCCTATATATTTTTTTTAAATAGTTCATTGAACAAATCGTTTGTTAAGCTAAGATACAAGACCTTTCTTTCTGACTTGAACATTATTTTATTAAAATATTACGAACGTTTTCATCGTTAATTATAAATTTAGAACATACTAAATATATATAATTTGATAATACAAAATTTAAAACCCCCCCCATTCGAAAAGCATACGCCCATCCCAAATTTACCGACGCCCACTACTGTACCGAGGTGGCGACCGCAAAATGAAGCCTGCCCACGCATTGCGCTTTGTCGTCTCTCTAGTATAAGCAAGCATTAGCGCTCGGAAAGTGTTCTAATTACAAAAACAACTCTGTGACAAATTTAGGAAAATTAGCATTCTATAATTTAAAGTTAAGGATGTAATGTTTATATAATTGCATTTATGTTTAAACATGTAACAGAAGGGAAAATATCCGGAAACGGCTCAACATACTTATATTATGGTTTTTTAATTACGTTTATATTCGTTCACAATAAAATTTTAAATAATTAGTCTGATTTGTATGATTTTTGTTTTTCATTTAAGTAATTAGATATATTGAATAGTGAATTAATTATTTCATTACATCTAATAACAACGTTTCGGGGTTGTAACCCCATCACCAGGTAACTACAAACAAATTCACAATATTCATCCTATGTATACAACTATTAATAAATATACCACATTTTTTTTTTTTATTTTAAATAAATTACCTTATTAAATATGTCTTTTGGAGGTGTGAACCTCCATACTGTGACGCAGAGTTGGGCAAAAATTAACTGTACTAGAAGCTAAAATCTAATATTGCCATGGATACGATATTTATTTATCAATAGTTGATTCATATATAAGGGTCGTATCCATGGCAACTACAATGAACGTTCCACCACTCCAAATTTACGAGCCGAATGACATCAAGGGATTTTTAAGGAACAGAATCCGAAAAAGTTGGGATTCAATGTGGGCTGACGTACCACTCACCAATAAACTAAGAAATATTTTAAAAAACAACACAAAAGTGGACAAAGGCCTATCTGGACATACGGAGATGAGCTTTGGGGCTCCAATAAACCATCAAATTCCTCCCGAATCCAATCCTTACAGTCCAAAATCCTTAACGCTCCTTTGTCACAAATCAAGTCATCCATCAGGACCTCCAGATACCGTTCCTTCCATAATAAACTTCTCAACCACCCAAATCCACTTGTTTCTAACCTTGCTTCTCCTTCATTACCTAATA
>NW_027116375.1:91954-118911 GCF_000696795.3 Halyomorpha halys | reverse complement strand
GATAAAGCATATAATTGAAGAATGCTCATCATTTCGTCAAGCCTTCGAAAATAATAAAATTCCAAGAGAATTGGCTCTTTAAGACAGAAGAATGGGCCGCCCATAGCTCAGTGGTTAAGACACAGTCTTACCAATTTCATGTCTATTGGTGGTGCCGGTTCGAATCCGGCCTGTGGCGTTGAATTTTTTCATTGCGTGGCGGTCCCACAAAATGAAGAACTTTGACCCCCAACCATGGTTAGGCAGTATAGGACTCCAATGGGAGTCTTGGCCGGAAAAAAAAAAAAAAAAGACAGAAGAATCCATAGGCAAAATAATGATCTGAAAGAAACTCTACTTTATACTAAAATATAATCCACCAATATCGACCAGTGTAAAAGGGAAATAGTCTACATTCAACTATCAAATGTCAAAGACAAGAAGATAAATAAAGTAAAAAGGGTGTAATAACCTAGATGTTGATCGCCCTGAATAAAATTCTAATCTAATCTATAATGGTCGTATCCATGGCAATTTTAGTTTCCACTAAAAATAATTTTTGTTGTGACGCACTGTATTGTAATTTTTTGGACCATTTTTACTTCTTTCTCCCCACAGACTATTTATATTAATTTTTTTTATTAACCTACCAGTAAATAATAGCTAATTGTTTGAGATATGATTAAAATAAATCATCCATTCCTTAAGTTGAAAAATGTAGTTGACCAAGTTAAAATAAAGCTGCAATGTCAATTATGCTGCCTCCACTCAAAACCTTTTACATTTTTTCTTTCTAAATTTTGTAATCTATCTCAATTAGGGATAATAAGTAAAGAAATGAAAAAAAAAAAATAAAACAGAAAATGTTGGAGATATATATATTTTTTCTTTTTTTTTAATTCAAAAGTTTCTCAAAATTCTTTTTATAGATTTCCTTTTTAAGAAGTTGATATTAATTTTTGAGGTGAAGAAAACTAACAATTAGAATATAAATATAGAAACCATTCTATACTTTGTGCTTGCACAACGTTTTGGGATATTATTCCATATTTATAATCATGAGAGATAGTTGACCGTGGGTGACTTATAGGTGGAAAAGATTGGTTGGGGTGCGGTCAAAATATAACACTAATAAGTTGAAATAACTTATTTAATCGTACCAACATTTTAGTCAGAATTTCTAGCGTTCGGAATAATTTTATTTTATTTCATTAATTATGTTATTTTATCTATGTGTTCAATTGCCTATGTACACATTTTATTTTCCACTTCTTTCATCACTTTAATTTTATTAATTCTATTCTGTACTATTATTTACTCTATGTCATTCTGTATATATTTTATTTTTTTTATTAATTGGTAGTTATCTTGTTCTGTTCTTAGCTCTGATGAAGGATAGAAATTCTGGCCGAAACGTTGGCACGATTAAATAAGTTATTTCAACTTATTTGTGTTATATTTTGACTGCGCCCTAACCATTTTTTCCACATATAAGTCATCCAAGGTCAACTATCTCTCATGATTATAAATATGGGATAATATTCCGAAACGTTGTGCAGGCACAAAATATAGAATAGTTTCTATATTTATATTCTAATTCAACTTATTTGTGTTGTATTTTGACCGAACCCCCTAACCAGCTTCTCCTGGTATAGCCCACATTTATGTATTATTTCATCCTCGAATTGTAACAATTAAGTTATTCTAATGAATCATTTTTATCTATATGTAATTAAGTGTTTTTAAAATAGGAAAGGGAATATTTTTTTTTTAATATTTATTTATTGTTATTTACAACTGTACATTATAATACATTTAGTAAATCTGATCTAAGTTAAATTGGAGTGTTACAGGCGTGTAGAGAAACTACCCATTGGTAGCACTCTAATGACATAACAGCTGGTCTCGAGGCCATCTTCTTTTCAGGCGCCTCGGAGGATCGTCAGGAATGGAAGAGGATGGAAGATTAGAAACTAAGGGGTTTGAGTGGTTAGAGAGTTTATAATGGAAGGAGTGATATCTGGTTCGGGCTAGATCGGTTACATAGGGAACATTAAGGTCTTTATGTATGATTTTATTTGTGACAAAGTAAGGAGCATTGAGGATTTTACGAAGGATTTTGGATTGTAAGGATTGAATACGAGAGGAATTCGAAGGTTTAGAGGAGCCCCAAAGCTCAACTACATATGTCTAGATTGAGCTTATTACAGTCATGTAGATCAGTATTTTGTAATGTGTTGGAAGTTTAGACCGTTTGTCTAGTAAGTGCTGTAATAGGCGAAATCGACGTGCAGTTTCCTGCCTTTTCAGTCTGGTGTGAGGATTCCAGGTTAATCGCTTGTCACATCGTTAAATGAAACTGTAGGGCAGTGGGTAGGTTTACGACGAAGGGTAAAGGTGATTTGATGGGATTTGTTGGAATTTATCTTAATCTTCCAATTACGACACCAATCTTCGAGGGCTGTGATATGGGATTGGAGATTTTGGGATACAATTAATGGATTATTATTAACAGCGAGCACACGTCTATCATCGGCATACGTGGTGAGGCTGGTGTTAGGATTGGTTGGAATGTCAGCTGTATAGACGGTGTAGAGGATGGGACCAAGAATACTACCTTGAGGAACACCAGGTAAACACAGGTTTACTTGGAAAAATCTGGAAAGGGAATATAAATCTGCATTATGCAATCAAAACCCAAGATCCGAAGTTTACTGAAACAGTCCAGTTATCTATTAAGTCTCATCTCTAGTTCACCAAATAATAATGCATAAACTTATTCTTGTATATTTTAACATACCAAAACCTCATACATTTTTTTCTTCAAAAAGGTGATGCTCAAAATAACCCACAATTTTGAAATGACGTTTATACGACTTTGCTATGACGTCAGTCGGCGCGTCTGTCCGAATCATGCAAATGTTCTATAAATTGGGGAATTAGCCGGAGATGAACTTAGTTAAAATGATTCTAGTTAAGGAGTTAGTCTTGACTGCCAGTTACTCAATAATGACTAACTCAAACACACTTAAGCCCTTCACTACTGCCATGTGTTGATGTGGACCTGTCTCAACTCCTCATGTCTCTCTTCTCTTCAGTCTAATGACAAAAGCAAATAAAGTCCTCTCACCGAAATGTTCTGTAGATATAATTCGTTTCTTAGTACCTTAGTTGTTGTTGGAAAAACTAAGACCTAAAATAACGTTAGAGATCTTAACCTTTTGCTGTGTGTGGGCCATTCAAAGGTTATATGTGAAGAGGAAGGCAAGGTAATACTGTTTTGTTTATATTCGATCTATATAGGGTTTTGGATATCGCTGGCCAGCGAGCTTACGAGAGCGGCCCCGGCCTTGCAGGTACTACAAAAGTCCAGGAGGAGAAAAAAGGCAGTTATCTCACCCCAATTTTTTATTACATTAATGAAAACTATGTATAATTTCTAGTCAAAATTGATGAGTCTGCCAAGTATAGGTAGGGAGAATAAAAAATGGCGACTGTAAAAAACCTTAAAAAAAAACACTAATTTTTCATTCGGAGCTCTATATCTTAAAAACTATCAATAACTGTAGAAAATCTAAGAAAACATTATTTAAAGAAGACTAAATTTCCTGAAATATTAGCCGTTAAAAGAGCTATTTACGTCCAATAGTTCTCGAGATATAGCTTTTTAAAGAGCTAAATAAATTCCTTAAAAATCTACTGAAAGATTAGTGGTTAATTTATTTTGAGAAATCTATATCTCAGGAACTATGTGATGTACAGATGTCTATTAGCACTCAAATTAAAGCTAGTTTAATGGACTATAAAGTAGTTTATGATGTTTATCTTCGTAGGAGTAATAGTTTATATAAAATTTGCTAAAATAAATTGATTTATAGTTGTTCGGACAAATTTTCATTTTCCAAATTCATATTCATAAGTGAATATCATAAATTCTACTACCTCTACGAAGATAAGTGTCATAAACTACTTTATACGAACAACTAGAATTTAACATTTTGTGAGTTTATTTTGTCAAATATCATAAAAACTAAATACAATAATATTATAAATATAAAAAATAAAATACCTACATAGATAAACATAATTAACTATTTTGTTGTTAATTTATCTAGCTTTTATTTGAGCACTGGCAGACATCTGTACGTCCAATGTTTTCTGAAATGAAGTTTTCCATAAATCAAACTTATTGTCCGAACAACTATAAATCAATTTATTTTAGCAAATATCATGAAAACTACTATTCCTACAAAGTAATAAACTTCTTTACAGTCCATTAAACTTGTTCTAATTTGAGTGCTAATGGACATCCATACGTGACATTGTTCCTGAGATATAGATTTCTCAAAAGAAATTAACTAACTACTAATCTTTCAGTAGATTTTTAAGAAATTTTGTTTTTTAATGAGCTATATCTCGAGAACTATTGGACGCAAATAGGTCTTTTAGGGCTAATGTTTCAGCAAATTTACTCTTCTTTAAATAATGTTCTCTTCGATTTTCTAGTGTTGTTGTTAATTTAAGAAAAAGGTAGAAAATGTTGAAAATTAATTTATTTTAGCAAATGTCATGTAAAATATTACTCCTACGAAGATAAACATCTTAAACTACTTCATAGCCCATTAAACTAGCTTAAATTTGAGTGCTAATAGACATCTGTACGTCAAATGGTTTTTGAGATATAAATTTTCCTAAATAAATTCATTAACTATTGATCTTTCAGTATATTCTGTACAAAATTTTTATGAAATATTGCTTTTTAAAAAGCTATATTTCGAGAACCATTTTACGTAACTAGCTCTATTAGGGCTTAATGTCTAGCATATTTATTCTACTTTAAATGATGTTCTCTTAGATTTTCTAATGTTGTTGGTAGTTTTAAAGATATAGAGCTCCGATTTTTAAAAAGCCGCCATTTTTTATTTCCCCTACCTATACTTGGCAGACTCATCAATTTTGACTAGTAATTATACATAGTTTTTATTAATGCAATCATAGATTGGGGTGAAATAATTGATTTTTTCTCCTCTTGGGCTCTTGTACTAACAGGTCATTGGTCAATCAACCAAACCATTGGTCTACAGGTGGTAATGGGGTCCGTGTCTTGGCCTCTCCTTCCTTTGTTCGTCAGTTCCAATGGAATTGTTTCATTTCATAAATTGTAACCGGGAACGAAGGGGTAGTGGGTTAGTTGTTAGAGTAGTTGATCATGAACTTTAAAGGAATTTATTTTTTTTTTAAAAATGTATTTAAAAGTGATTAAATTGACTTTTTATATAATAATTCTCAGTTAGATAATGAATGAGTTTGTTATCGTGTTTAAATAATTTTACGTATTGTAATAAATTCCGTTGTTAGTATTGGTGCAATGCAGCTCAATGGAGATTCAAACTCTGCGATTTATCATCATGTCAGATCATCTTCCCAAATGATGCTCTTGATAAGGGATTTCGTAGGTTCTAAACCCGTTGAAGAAGTTCTTGACAATGGCCTATAATTTCAATACATCTTCCTCAGGCTCCATTCATCGGCTATCGGGAACCTGTCATTGGTCTACAGGTGGTAATGGGATCCGTGTCTTGGCCCTTCCTTCCTCTGTTCTTCAGTTCCAATTGAATTGTTTCATTTCATAAATTGTAACCGGGAAGTGAGGGATGTGGATCAGTTGTTATAGTAGTTTATCATGAACTTTAAAGGATTTTATTTATTTTTAAAAATTATTTATTTTTTTTTACAACTGTGTTGAAATATATAGAACGTGTGAGTTTGATATTAGTTACGCGATAGCATAGTAGAGTTATGAGGAGAAATTTTTTTTATCTCTACAATGGTTCCTATTCATCCCTCTATTCTCAGTCCGCTGGTGCTCCTCAAGGTAGTATCCTTGGCCCCATCCTCTACACCTTCTATAGAGCTGACATTCCAACCAATCTCAACACTATTCTCACCACGTATGCCGATGACACACGTGTGCTTGCTGTTAATAATAACCCATTAATTGTATTCCAAAATCTCCAATCCCATATCACAGCCCTCGAAGATTGGTGTCGTAATTGAAGGATTAAGATAAAATCCAACAAATCCCATTAAATCACCTTTACCCCTCGTCGTAAACCTACTGACTGCAATACAGTTTCATTTAACGATGTGACAAGCGATTTACCTGGAATCCTCAGACCAGACTGAAAAGACAGGAAACTGCTCGTCGATTTCGACTATTACAGCACTTACTGGACAAACGGTCTAAACTTCCAACACATTACAAAAGACTGATCTACGTGACTGTAATAAGGCCAATCTGGACATATGGAGTTGAGCTTTTGGGGCTCCACTAAACCTTCGAATTCCTCTCGTATTCAATCCTTACAATCCAAAATCCTTCGTTAAATCCTCAATGCTCCTTACTTAGTCACAAATAAAATCATACATAAAGACTCTTCCATTCCTGGCAATCCTCCGAGGCGTCTTAAAAGAAGATGGCCACGAGACCAGCTAATGAAAAATGTCATTAGAGTGCTACCAATGGGTAGTTTCTCTACACGCCTGTAACACTCCAATTTAACTTAGATCAGATTTACTAAATGTATTATAATATACAGTTGTAAATGGCAATAAATAAATAATTTAAAAAAAAATAAAAAATCTTTGAACAATGGTATTTGAGGGTTTGAGACAATGATATAAAGAAATATGCTTTGCTTTTTCGTAAAACAATAATTTTGACCTCTTTTTACTGAAATCTTCATTATATTTTAATTTTTAATCAATAAAAAATATTTAATGAAATCAATAATATTTTTTCTTATTCATCAGAAAGATAAAAATCGGATGGCATGTAAGTACTATGAAAAAATCTTTTTGAGTTAGACACCGAAAATGCTTAATTTTGTTAATATATATTTTTTTTTTTACCGGAGATACCGGTAACTGCTTTTTCCCTGAAAAACCCTGAACATTTAACAAAGAACCCTCATCACAATCCATTGAATTGTATGGCAGCAATTATAAACAGTTATTGATTTTTATATGTTTGATTTTAATAATATTCTATTTTTCTCTTTGTACCTCACAAAACCCTTGTGTATATAAATTGGTTCAATTATAAATCTTGTTGGAAAAAATGTCCAATCAGGAATATCGTGTCTCACGTGATGCTATCATAGTTATTTCACGCTACAAAATTTTGCATCTTTCATCACGAATTTATGCGTGTCTATCTGTTACATCATTTGTTACATTATATACATATTTATATGCGTGTTTGTATATCTATAAAAAAGGATATATTCAGAGTACTGTATTATTAATCTTTAATATTAATTAATATTCCTACAAACAATATTGAAATGTATTTAAGTTAAGACCTAATTCAGCTGTTACTAGAATGTCAGCTCACCGAAGATATCAACTGATTGAATGGTGTATGTATAGTACAAGACCTCAAGAGGAGAAAAAAACCAGTTATTTCACTCCAATTTTTGATTACTTCAGTGAAAACTATGTATGATTACTAGTCAAGATTTATGAGTCTGCCAAGTATAGGTAGGGGGAATAAAAAATGGCGGCTGTTTCGAAAAACCTTAAAAAAACATTAATTTTTCATTCTGAGCTCTATATCTTTAAAACTACCTACAACAATAGAAAATCTAAGAGAACATTATTTAAGGTAGAGTAAATTTTCTAAAATGTTAGCCCTAATAGAGCTATGTACGTCCCATAGTTCTCGAGATATAGCTTTATAAAAAGTAATATTTCATAAAAATGTACAGAATGTACTGAAAGATCAATAGTTAGTGAATTTATTTTGGAAAATTTATATCTCCAAAAACCATTTGACGTACAGATGTCTATTAGCATTCAAATTTAAGCTATTTTAATAGGCTATGTAGTTTAAGATGTTTATCTTCGTAGGAGTAATATTTTACATGACATTTGCTAAAATAAATTGATTTTTAACATTTTCTACCTTTTCCTTAAATTATCAACAACACTAGAAAATGTAAGAGAACATTATTTTTAGAAGAGTAAATTTGCTGAAATATTAGCCCTAAAAGAGCTATTTACCTCCAATTGTTCTCGAGATATAGCTTTTCAGAAAGCAAAATTTCTTAAAAATCTACTAAAAGGGTAGTAGTTAGTTAATTTATTTTGAGAATTTTATATCTCAGGAACTATGTGACGTACTGATGTCTTTTTGCACTCAAATTAAAGCTAGTTTAATGGAATGTAAAGAAGTTTATGAACTTTACCTTCGTAGGAACAGTAGTTTTCATGATATTTGCTAAAATAAATTGATTTATGGTTGTTCGTACAATAAGTTTGATTAATGAAAAACTTCATTTCAGAAACCATTGGACGTACAGATGTCTGCCAGCGCTAAAATTAAAGCTAGTTAAATTTACTACAAAATAGTTAATTATGTTTATCTTTGTAGGAATTTTATTTTTTATATTTATAATATTATTTTATTTAGTTTTTCTGATATTTGACAAAATAAACTCACAAAATAGATTAATGAGCTATAAAGTAGTTTATGACGTTTATTTTCGTAGGAGTAGTAGTTTTCGTCTTAAGTCTAGATATATTTTTCAAAAATCCAACATTTTGTACGAACAACTAGAAATTAGTAGTAGAGTTTATTTTGTCAAATATCATAAAAACTACTACTCCTACAAAGATAAACATAATTAACTATTTTATAGTAAATTTAACTAGCTTTAATATGAATGCTGACAGACATCTGTACGTC
The DNA here is from genome assembly GCF_000696795.3 of Halyomorpha halys. Lineage (NCBI taxonomy): Eukaryota > Metazoa > Arthropoda > Insecta > Hemiptera > Pentatomidae > Halyomorpha > Halyomorpha halys. Next base: position 110,183 of record NW_027116375.1, on the reverse strand, counting down.
TAATGTTCTCTGAAATAAGTTTTTCATAAATCAAATTTATTGTCCAAACAACTATAAATTAATTTATTTTAGCAAATATCATGAAAACTACTATTCATACGAAGGTAAAGGTCATTAACTACTTTATAGTCCATTAAACTAGCTTTAATTTGGGTGCTAATAGACATCTGTTCGTCACATAGTTCCTGAGATATAGATTTCTCAAAATAAATTAACTAATTGCTGATATTTCAGCACATTTTTATGAAATATTGCTTTTTAAAAGGCTATATCTCGAGAACTATTGGACGTAAATAGCTCTATTAGGACTAATACTTGAGCAAATTTACTCCTCTTTAAATAATGTTCTTGTAGTTTTTCTACTGTTGTTAGTAGCTTTTAAGATATAGAGCTCCGAATGAAAAATTAATGTTTTTTTAAGGTTTTGAAACAGTTGCCATTTTTTATTTTCCTTACCTATACTTAGCAGACTCATCAATTTTGACTAGTAATTATACATAGTTTTATAAGTTACAGTTTTTAGTTTAATGTAATAAAAAATTGGGGTGAGATAGCTGCCTTTTTTTTCTTTCTGGCTCTTGTACTAATAGAAGAGTGCTTGGATGTATAATGTAGTATTTTAGTTGTAACCTTATGTGTTATTAGTTATTCCTTATTTTTTTTTATTTATTTTTTTTTTTGAATCTGCTATAACACATAACTTATATAATGTATATATTCTCACACCCACATATTATTTTTCAGACTGAGCTGAAGTTGTTGATTTAATCATTGTATCTAATGAGCCTCCCACTGCCTCGTGAGTTATTAGTTTTATCCAACTCAGAGCTCTCATGTGACAACTTTCGAAAGTCTCATTTCTCAGCACTGTTGCCACTACTTAGTTATCTTATAACTTACGTGATGTTTTTTAGAAATGTTTAACAAATTTTGTATTATTAATAATATATCATCTTATAAATAATAATACAAGAATTATTACTGTCAGAAAGGGTATTGGTATTCCATCTTGAAGGTATTGAAAATCGGATGAAGATAGTTGACCGTATGAAGTAGATTGGATGAAGATAGTCCGGGTGGCGGTCAATAAAGGTGTCAAAATAATTAAAGAAAACTATTTATTTAAAAACAAATATGATCCTTTTTCTCAACTTTATTCTTTTTAAAACCTTCTAACGTTTCGACCACTATGGTCATTTTCAAGGATACCTTTACTTTGTTGTCATTTTCTCTTTTAAAATTCTTAAAAATGCCGGCTAATTGCCTTTGTCCCATCTATTGGCGGGAGAGTTTGCAAATGTAAATGATAAAAAGAAAAGTGGTTAGTACAAGTTTTAAATTTAGGAAAGTATTATATAGAAAAAATTATAGATGGGAAAAGGCCATTAGCCGGCATTTTTAAGAATTTTAAAAGAGAAAATGACAACAAAGTAAAAGTATCTATGAAAATGACCTGAGTGGTCGAAACGTTGAAAGGTTTTAAAAAGAATAAAGTTGAGAAAAAGGATCATATTTGTTTTTAAATAAACTAAACCACTCTCAAACAAGAATATATTAATAAAAATTAATAACACTTAAAACTTAAAACTATTTATTGATATCCAACGTTTTGCTCCACTTTGCTTAGCTTCGTCAGGGCTGATAAGAATGATGTTCTGTTACCAACTGCTCGCTTTGTGGTGTGGTAATTCCGATTTTAGTAGAGAGCTATTAGGAGTTGGGAAGATGTAGAGTAGAATTACCTGAAGAAGAAAGTGGTGAGGAAGATGGCGGCGATGGTAAACTAGAAGAACGTTGAGTGGTTGTATTCTGGGGGCTGGAGTTCTGGTGACTTGGTGATGACAGTTGTTGGATAGGATGTAGGATTTTTAGCACTGCGATGAGAGTATTAGTGTTTGTTTCTTGGTGGCCCCGTGTTTGTTTATTCATATTGGAAGAAGATAGTTGATCTTATGAAGTAGATTTAGCACAAGAGCCGGCAAGAAAAAAAAGGCAGTTATCTAACCCCAATTTTTCCTTACTTTAATGAAAACTAGGTATAATTATTAGGTACTGTTTTAGAACTTTAAAAAACACTAATTTTTCATTCGGAGCTCTATATCTTAAAAACTACAAACAACACTAGAAAATCTAAGAGAATTATTTATTATCTCAGGAACTATGTGGTGTACAGATGTCTATTAGCACTCAAATTAAAGCTAGTTTAATGGACTATAAAGTAGTCTATGATGTTTATCTTCGTAGGAGTAACAGTTTACATGAAAGTTGCTAAAATATATTGATTAATAGTTGTTCGGACAATAAGTTTGATTTATGAAAAACTTCATTTCAGAAACCATTAGACGTACACATGTCTGTCAGCGCTCAAATTAAAGCTAGTTAAATTTACTACAAAATAGTTAATTAAGTTTATCTTTGTAGGAGTAGCAGTTTTTATGATATTTGACAAAATAAACTCACAAAATGTTAATTTCTAGTTGTTCGTATAAAATGTTGGATTTTTGAAAAAATATCTCTCTAGATGCATAAGACGCACATATGTCTGCCAACACTCAAAATAAAGGAAATTTAACTTACTATAAAGTAATTTATGACACTTATCTTCGTAGTTTTTATGATATTCACATATGAATATGAAGTTGGCAAACGAAAATATGTCCGAACAACTATAAATCAATTTATTTTAACAAATGTCATGTAAGATATTACTCCTACGAAGATGAACATCATAAACTACTTTATTGCTCATTAAACTAGCTTTAATTTGAGTGTTAATAAAGATCTGTATATCATATGGTTTTTGAGATATAAGTTTTTCAAAATAAATTCACTAATTACTGATCTTTCAGTACGTCCCATACACCATTTTTATTTTATTTTGATAACATAATATTTATACTTGTAAATTATTTTAATTCTAATTTATGTTTTTTCTTTCCAGGAGATTAGTTTTGGAGCATATACCTGACATCTGGTAAGTCCTTAAGAAATATGTTTTCTCAAAATGATTTTTAAATCCGAGAGATATATACCCGCTATAGACTATGTATTTCCATAAAGTCCTATGTAACACTGTCGACAAAAATGTGAAACCATGTAAATACACATTATTGATCCTGACCAAACTTTTTTTAATAGTATGGTCTAGCAAATGATATATTAAAATTAATAATATAAGGGTAGCCTATAGAATGAAATTCATTAAAACTTCTCTACAACGGACGGCCAGTAGTTTACTATTGCTGAGAGTTGTCCGCTAACTATACTTCAATTAAAAAAAAAGTAAGTAAATGCAGGTATCAAAACAAATTTATGAGTGGGAATGAACGAAGTTTTATTTAATTTAACTTAAATTTTAACGAATTTTATGTGTATAAATAGAACATAAATTATAAATAAATGTGTTCTATTTATACACATGCAAATTTTAAATTCAATGTATGAATATATTTTAAAAATTAATCAATTATTAATAAAAAAATATTTCAAGTTATTTTTTATGTTCGTTGTGGGAGTTGAGTTTCCTTTACTATTCGGAACGAAAATTTGGCTCTCTGCATCTGTTAGAGGGGTATCTGTTTCGAAAAGGTTAAAATTTCTATTATTTAAACGGGTATATTTATATTATTTTACTTCAGGTTTAAATTTGTTTTATTTTATTTTTTTAATATATAATTTTATTTTTATTTATTTTTCTTATTTTATTTTTGTTATCATTTAATTTATGTAATTATAAGTATGGTGTTACGGTTGTCATGTTGAAATAAAAACACTGGCGATATCTGCGAAGACAAGAGGTGTTACGGTTGTCATGGTGATATAAAAACACTGGCGATATCTGCGTAGACTAGGTGGGCATGGTTTTTGAGAAGGTTTTAGTGTGGCGATTGAACATATTACGATTGTTCAATGAGAAGTGGTGATAGTTTATCAGGCCCTGAGTCTTTACTTTGTGTATCGAAATATCATCATATAAGAAATGTTAACGTGGATATTTTGTTTTTCTAAATTTTGGTATTCTACTAAAGTAGGATTGAACTGGACAGTCATTAGCACTTGAAGTGGGGATATAGTGCAGTGTGTAGCAATGTTTCTTTAGCACGTCCTGGGCAGGAAGTGGTGGCAGGGACCATCTTCATACTTCTGGGGAAGGTGAAACTGTGGCCGAAAAATAGATAACGGACAACCCTGCGTTCTGCCAGGAGTACACCCAAGGAGTACGTGGGGTTCGAAATAAACTTTTTTTCGTTCTTTTATTTTATGTTCCTCTTTTGTCTAATAGTGTTAATTTAGTTTATAAGTTTAAGCTAAGGTTAAGTCAACCTATAAGTTTTGTTTGTTTTATTAATTGATAAGAATTCTTCTTTTTCCTTCTCCATTCTGTGTACATATATTTCTTTTTATTATTAAACTTTTGTACACATAGTTCTGCTGTTCTTTCTTATGCATTTACACTGTTTTCAACTTGTTAATTTACTTATGTATTTTTATTGTTCACTTAATATTACGATAACTTTACAGGTGGGTAGGTATCACCTCCTAGGTTTGCTGTTATCTACATGTTAAGGTTTTCGCCAGTGGTCATAGTTGGATTTGGTTATATTGTGGGTATATTGAAGTCATCGTTTCGGGGTTTTCGTTATTTCCAAGGGGGGGGGGGAAATAACATGGCGCCTAAGGAGCGGTTTATTCTTGTGTTTGTATTTTTTTACTTCAGCTCATCCCCTTCTCCGCTGAGCGTGGGAAAGTATAAATGATAAATAATTAACTAAAGATAAATCAAAATTTGCGGGTATGATAAGCTCTATGATCGCTATTGCCGTTTTCTATAAATATAAGATACAACATAATATTTCACAATAAAAAATAAAAGACTTGTAGATTTAAAAATTGTCCGTTCAGGCGAGGTGTCCGTTGGGTAAGCTACACTGTATATCCATTTTTTAAAAGTAAACATTTTTAACTATATAAATTCTATACGTGAACATTATTCAGTTTATCTTATAGTTGAAATTTTGCGGTATCAAATATGTGTTAAAAATATACATTTTTAATACAAGTGTTCTCGTATTCAATCCTTACAATCCAAAATCCTTCGAGAAATCCTCAATGCTCCTTACTTTGTCACAAATAAAATCATACATAAAGACCTTAATGTCCCCTATGTAACCGATCTAGCCCGAACCAGATATCACTCCTTCCATTATTAACTCTCTAACCACTCAAACCCCCTAGTTTCTAACCTTGCATCCTCTTCCATTCCTGACAATCCTCCGAGGCGCCTGAAAAGAAGATGGCCACCAGACCAACTAATGTAAAATGTCATTAGAGTGCTAACAATGGTTTTCTCTACCCGCCTGTAACACTTCAATTTATCTTAGATCAGATTTACTAAATGTATTATAATGTACAGTTGTAAATAGCAATAAATAAATTAAAAAAAAAAATACAAGTGTGACGATCTCCATGAGATGCTAACGTAATTGAGGTTTGATAGAATTCACTTAGATTGATTTTTATTTATAAAATGTACGCAGAAAAATAATAAATAAAACACTCGTAACTTTACATCAAAACGTTTTCGAATGATGTGGTTTCACTCTTTTAGCCAGGGAAAATATGCAGTGGGCTGTCAACTTAATCACTCATAGCCTTCTCAAGTTGATATTATCCATTGCTTTTCCCTCTAGGGGAATACATTTTTGTTTTTCCGGGAACAAATTGTGAGGTATTTTCCCTCTGTTAGATAAGAGATGATAGTCTGGGGAATACAGATGACGCAATGTAGAACTAAGAGACCTTAGAGGAAAGATGTTCCACTACACTTTGGTTAAGGTTTTAGAACCTTCAAGCAATATTTTCTAAAGGAAAACCATAACCTGTTAAGTGATGTTTTACATTAATTCTTATTTTATTATAAAAGCGTTTTAATAGGTGCATTCATAAACCTTTAGTTTATGACATGTTAAAGTGTGTAAAATGAATAAAGTTGAATAAAAATGGCAAAATATTTCTTTTTTTATCTTATAGCATGTTAATAGTCAATGCTAAATGGAGGATGACGTCACGCAACAAACCAGCTGTGCTCCAAACCATTCTGTCTTTTTAGTCCCAAGAGCCCAAGAGAAGAAACAAGGCAGTTATCTCACCCCAATTTTTTATTACTTTCATGAAAACTATATATAATTACTAATCAAAACTGATGAGTCTGCCATGTATAGGGAGAGGGAATACAAAGTGGCAGCTGTTTCAAAGCGAAAAAAAATATTATTTTTTCATTCGGAGCTCTATATCTTAAAAAGTAAGAACAACACAAGAAAAACTAAGAGAACGCCATTTAAAGAAGAGCAAATTTTCTAAAATATGGGCCCTAATAGAGTTATTTACGTTAAATAGTTTTCGAGACAGAGCTTTTTAAAAAGCAAAGTTTCATAAAAATGTTTTATGGAGTACGTTCCATCGAAAGATCATTAGTCAAAAATCAAAAATTTATATCTCGAAAACCATTTGACTTACAGATGTCTATTAGCACTCAAATTAAAGCTGGTTTAATGAGCTATAAAGTAGTTTATGATGTTTATCTTTGTAGGATTAATAGTTTACATGAAATTTGCTAAAATAAATTGATTTATAGTTGATCGGACAAATTTTTATTTGCAAAATTTATATTCATATTTGAATATCATAAAAACTACTACCTCTACGAAGATAAGTGTTATAAACTACTTAATAGTAAGTTAAATTTCCTTGATTTTGAGTGCTGGCAGACATATGTGCGTCTTTTGGATCTAAAGATATATTAAAAAAAAAATCCAACATTTTATACGAACAACTAGAAATTAACATTTTGTGAGTTTATTTTGTCGAATATCATAAATACTACTACTCCGACAAAGATAAATATAATTAACTGTTTTGTACATCTGTACTTCCGATGGTTTCTGAAATGAAGTTTTTCATAAATCAAACATATTGTCCTAACAACTATAAATCAATTTATTTTAGCATATATCATGAAAACTACTATTCCTACGAAGGTAAACATCTTAAACTACTTTATAGTCCATTAAACTAGCTTTAATTTGAGTGCTAATAGACATATGTACGTCACATAGTTCCTTAGATATAGATTTCTCAATATAAATTAATTAACTACTAATCTTTCAGTACATTTTTAAGAAATTTTGCTTTTTAAAAAGCAATATCTCGAGAACTATTGGACGTAAATAGCTCCTATAGGGCTAATATTTCAGAAATTTTACTCTTCTTTAAATAATGTTCTTTTAGATTATCTAGTGTGTTGGTTGTTTTTAAGATATAGACCTCCGAATGCAAAAATTAATGTTTTTTTTAAGGTTTTGAAACAGCCACTATTTTTTATTCCCCCTACCTATACTTGGCAGACTCATCAATTTTGACTAGTAAATATAAATATTTTTCATTAAAGTAATCAAAAATTGGGGTGAGATAAGTCTTTTTTTTCTTCCCGGCTCTTGTACTATTTGTTTTGATATTTTCTCGTAGTTTTTGTTTGGGTCTTGTTGAAATTTTAAAACTTCTTCATTGTTTTGATATTACTGGCATGACAGATATCTGTCCCATGGAAATGGGTTATTAAGCAAGCGACAGTGCGTGGAATACGTAGGCATTAACGACCCCTTAGGGAGACCGCACCTTTATGGCAGTGAAAAATTGCGTCCCATTCAGCTTAGTGTATATTTTTTTCCTCTTATGAGAACGCCTACGCTGCTATTATTCACTTATTACCACAGGGCGTAATTAGAGGGCTTTAATATTTATTTATGAATGGGAGTAAATAATGAATGAACGTACTATTGTGAGAAATGAGATCAAATTTTGGAAACCTGTCTAATTTGCAAGAAGATCATTTAATTAATTTATGAAAGATATTTAAGGGATTTCATGATAACTGTTACTGCATACGGTTTGTCTAGAGATAACTATTGTGGAAGAAATTTTATTTAAAAGATATGAAATTAATATTAAATCTGTACCACTAAAACCCTTGAAGGGTCAGGGGTTCAGTACTTTGTAAGAAAGTACTGTTATTAGACCAACGGTTGTGCAAGGAGGTGATTGGGTTAGAATCACGCTCGACCACCAGATTTTTACCCAATTAAGGGAACCCAATTTATGAGGCTGGGTGGACCCCAGGAGGATTCCAGACTGATCACTGATCATTTTTTTGATTACATAAGGTAGGCCAGTGAATAATTTCTAGTTTATGTTCATTAGTAGGGATAGGATTTTTATGTGCTAAAAAATCTGAAATATGTACATAAATATGTGCTAATAAATTGTCAAATATTTCAAAAAAATATGTAAATTTATAAATTATGTATTATTCAACAATATAAATTACTAATTAATTAGTAATTTTATAACTTAAAAAAAGTTACATAAATATGTATTTATTATATATTATATGAATAATATTTTAAAGAAATTATTTTAAAAAATGTACAAAATCCTTCGTAAAATACTCAATGCTCCTTATTTTGTTACTAATAAAACCATCCATAAAGACCTAAATGTTTCTTATGTAACCGATCTAGGCCGAACCCGATATTATTCCTTCCATAATAAACTCCCTAACCACCCAAACCCACTCGTTTCTAACCTTGCTTCCTCTTCCATTCCTGGCAACCCTCCAAGGCGCCTGAAAAGAAGATGGCCTCGTGACCTTATATTGTAAACTGTTTTAGAGTTCTACTACTGGGTAGTTTCTCTACATCCTGTATCATATCATATGTCATTATGATCAAATTTACTGGTTGTATTTTTTTATACAGTTGTAAATATCAACAAATAAATAATAATAAAAAAAATAAAAAAATGTACTTAGAGAAAACATAGCTGTTCAATAACAAGACATTAGTTAGTAATTGTGATTAAACTAGGGGAGTGAAGCAAGACTAAGATGAGAAAGGACCATGGGAAGGAGGGAAACAGAGAAATAGATTGAAGAGTGAACAAACAAATTCTAGGAAAATGCTACAGGAATAAGACCCTTGCTCTTTTTAATTGAATCTGAGAAATTCTCGAGTAATTCTGTGTGAAAATTTATTATTGCGACTGCTTTTAATTTGTGTTCAAAGATGAAGATATAGAATTTTTACGCACTATTTATGATAAATTTCACCTTTAAGTTTCTTGCGTTCTCTCGAATTTTACGTAGATGCTGCGAAAAATGTATTTACAATTGAACAAATAATTTAAGGAAATACGTGATGCAGGACAAAATATCTAAAAATATGTAAAAAATAACAAATATTTCAGAAAATATGTGATTTACAACAAAATATGTAAAAAAGGTCAAATATTTAAAAATATGTGAAATGGCTTCTTTTGGCCAGAAATGTCTTGAAACATCTTTAGTTAGTAAGGAATCGAAGATATCATGGTCAGGTAAAAATATGTGAAAACATAAAAATCCTACCCCTATTCATTAGTTTTACATTACTTAAATAAATTCTATATAAATGTAAAATAATAATATGGAAATAATAACGTGCTATAGCCCGGTAGAATAAAAGTCAGTTATTTTAACCCAAATTTTATTACTTTAATGATAAAAATGAAAAATTAAAATCTTTACCTCTACAACCTATGAAGGGTCAATGGTTCAGGAAGTACTGTTACTATACCTACGGTTGTGATACTGACCAAATCACCTCCTTGTGATTTCCGGGTCAGAATCACGCTCGACTGTCGGACTTTTACCTAATTGAGGGTACCCAATTTATGAGGCTGGGTGGGCTCCAAGACCCATAGGGTTTACTCAGGGCTACAGTGTAACAGAAAACAATTTTCTGCTCAGCTGGATTCGGACCCGGGTCCTTGGAGATAGTAGTATCGCGCCTTACCACAGTGCCACCACGCTCCCAAATAAAATATATACTTGCTAATAATTGATAGATCATTGCACGAGTTTTTTGTGAAGCTTATTCTTCCTTCTGGTTCGTGGTTATTCTCCCTCATTTTGGCCTCTCCACATTCGCCTGGGTGCCGTGTCGAATTACTCACTCATGTTGATTTCTTGATCATAAGAAAATATGATGTTGCTCCGAGGAGCTCTGTCTGAGCTCGGGTTTGCTATCCCACACTCGACTCAGTTCACACACTTGGGTACAGTACCCCTACTAGTTGATTAATTTGTCAATATATGGCACGAAATGTATGTACTCTTCAAGTAATTCGTTATAAGGTATAGTTTTGAGTGATCTTCCTCAAATACTCAGTATATTAATTGGATATTTTTTAATCTATAGATATATGAAGAATTTATTGTAAACCTTCGAATTTTTAGTAAATAACCAACAAAGCTTGACCATTGAGTACTGATGGTTTTGAAATATACTCATTGTTTTCTGGGTTACATAAAATACAGTTTATTTAAAGGTTCTCATTTGTGAGCTCTTTGCAACTAAGTACGACGGGCTACACTTAGTACAAGAGTCGGGAAGAAAAAAAGGCAGTTATCTCACCCCAATTTTTGATTACTTTAATGAAAACTATGTATAATTACTAGTCAAAATTGATGAGTCTGCCAAGTATAGGTAGGGGGAATAAAAAATGGCGGCTGTTTCAAAACCTTAAAAAAATATTAATTTTTCAGTCGGAGCTCTATATTTTAAAAACTACCAACAACACTAGAAAATCTAAGAGAACATTTTTTAAAGAAGAGTAAATTTTCTGAAATAGTAGCCCTAAAAGAGCTATTCACGCCCAATAGTTCTCGAGATATAGCTTTTTAAAAGGCATAATTTCTTAAAAATCTACTCAAAGATTATTAGTTAGTTAATTTATTTTGAGAAACCTGTATATCAGGAACTATGTGACGTACAGATGTCTATTAGCACTCAAATTAAAGTTAGTTTAATGGAATATAAAGAAGTTTCTGAACTTTACCTTCATAGGAATAGTAATTGTCATGATATTTGCTAAAATATGTTGATTTATAGTTGTTCGGACAATAAGTTTGATTTATGAAAAACTTCATTTCAGAAACCATTGGACGTACAGATAGACATTAGACGTTAGCGCTCAAATTAAAGGTAGTTAAATTTACTACAAAATAGTCAATTATGTTAAACTTTGTAGGAATAGTAGTTTTTATGACATTTGACAAAATAAACTCACAAAATGTTTATTTCTAGTTGTTCGGATAAAATGTTGCATTTTTGAAAAAATATATCTCTAGATCCATAAGACGCACATATGTCTGCCAATACTCAAAATAAAGGAAATTTAACTTATGCTATAAAGTAGTTTATGACACTTATCTTCTTAGCAAATGAAAATTTGTCCGAACAACTATAAATCAATTTATTTTAGCAAATTTCATGTAAACTATTACTCCTACGAAGATAAACATCATAAACTACTTTATAGCTCATTAAACCATCTTTAATTTGAAAAATAATCGACATATGTACGTCAAATGGTTTTTGAGATAAAAATTTTTCAAAATAAATTTACTAACTACTGATCTTTCAGTAAGTTCCATACAACATTTTTGTGAAATGTTGTTTTTTAAGAAGCTATATCTCGAAAACTATTTAACGTAAATAACTCTATATTTTAGCAAATCTACTCTTCTTGAAATGACGTTCTCTTAGGTTTTCTTGTGTTGTTCCTTCTTTTTAAGGTATAGAGCTCCGAATGAAATATTAGTTTTTTTAATCGTTTTGAAACAGCCGCTATTTTTTATTCCCCCTACCTATAATTGGCAGACTCATCAATTCTGACTAGTAATTATACCTAGTTTTCATTAAAGTAATAAAAAATTGGGGTGAGATAACTGCCTTTTTCCTCCTCTTGGGCTCTTGTACTAACTGGAAGGAGCTCAGTTGGTGAGGGATCAGTGCTATACCATAATTTGATATTATTGTTTTGTTTCCTTTAACACAAATACCAAATTTTTGTTGTAAATTATCGACTATTTTTTTTTAAAAGTTTTTTTATTCAATTGACGGATATTTGGATATATTGGATATCGATTGGATATATTTTCCATGATTCTTTTAAAGGCACATTAGGTTGAAACCAAAAAATGAAAGGGAAAGAGAAAAAAAAAAGAGGTAAGGGGAAAGGATAGACAAGGAGAAAAAAATCATGAAAAAGAGAAAAGGAAAAAGGAGGGTGGGGGAGATAAGAAAAAAACATATTCTAGTGTTATATATTATTACTCTTATTTATATTTATTATTGTATACTTATGTAGGCCTATTTATCGCACGATTAAAAATATTGTTTTATTAGACTAAATTGAGTATGCTGTGTAGCAACAAAAGCATTCCTTTCGTGCCGTACCCACCCCGCTAAGACCCCCGGGAAGCGATGAACCTATATCACTTTTAAAATATTAGCTTAAAACGGGAAGAAGAAAATCAACGAGGATAGTTTAATCTAGGAATATTTAAAAAGCGCCTGAAATTGAAAAACCCCGGGGAACTTAGGCGGGGTGGGTCCGGCGGTTGAGGATTGCCTTTGTTTTGTGTTATGATCTCCTCTTTTGAAATTGTGACATGTCGTACATTGACTACCCTACTCGCTATAATTGTCTGTTTGAGATGTAAGGCTATCATGTAGGGCTAAAATGGAGGGTTTCATGCCGTTTTTCCATTTCAGGCACTTTTTATATATTGTTTGATGTAACTATCTTAAAGTTTCTTCTTCCCCTTTTTTTTTAATAATTTATTTATTGTTATTTACAACTGTATATACATATACACAAAAAGTAAATTTGCTGTAGGCGACACAGTGACATGATACAAACATGTGGAGAATCTACCCACTGATAGAACTCCAATAACATTTCTAGAAGAGATCTTGAGGCCATCTTCTTTTCACACGTCTAGGAGGATTATTAGGTAATGAAGGAGAAGTCAGCTTAGAAACAAGTGGATTTGGGTGGTTGAGAAATTTATTATGGAAGGAACGGTATCTGGTTCTGGCCAAATCGGCAACATATGGAACATTGAGGTCCTGATTTATGAAAAAGTAAGGAGCATTAAGGATTTTCCGAAGGATTTTGGACTGTAAGGATTGGATTCTGGAGGAATTTGATGGTTTAGTGGAGCCCCAAAGCTCAACTCCGTATGTCCAGATAGGCCTTATTATAGTCATGTAGATCAGTCTTTTGTAATGGATTGGCAATTTAGACCGTTTGTCTAGTAAATGTTGCAATAGTCGGAATCTACGAGCAGTTTCTTGTCTTTTTAGTGTTGTATGAGGATTCCATGTCAGTCATTTGTGGAGATGTAGTCCTAAGTAACGGATCTGTTCGACAGGAATAAGTGGGGTATTATTAAAGGATACTGTAGGGGAAGAGGTCATGTCTTTCCATTTTAAGCTAATATTTCAAAAGTGATATAGGACTACTGTAACTAATGATTAAAAATAGTCCAAGAGCCCAAGGGGAAAAAAAGTTGTCTTATGTCTCCCCAACTTTTGATTAATTTAAAAAAAAAAACTGCTCTCTATAGTCAAGGAGAATAAAAAATGGCGGCTGTTGCCTTTGGAGGATGCAAAAGGATTGCTTTTTTTTGTGTTACATGCCGTTTTTAAATTTCAGGCGCTTTTTAAATATTGCGCGATTAAATTATCATAAAGTCTCCTCTTTCCGTTTTAATCCACGTTGGGCAACACAATTTATTTTTAATAAAGCTTTTCCTTTCTTTTTCTTCTACTTATCTTAATTATTAATTATGTTATCTTAGTAAAAAACATAACATTTCATGAACATAACACAAACATTTATCCCATTACTGCCTTTTTAAAAATCAAAACATGCTTTGTGAACTTGAAAGATTATAATTAGCTATAAAGAAAACTTAAACTTGTGGAACTAATGTTGCAAAAATAAAAATAGTAAACGACAAAGAATACCGTAAAGGAAAAACCAATCTAATTAGGATGAAAATAATAGGACTTCAGGAAAAAAAAATTCATTACTGAAGAAAATAGAAATTCAAGAAAATCGGGTTCTAAGATAGAAAGAAAAGGAATAATTCATTACAGAGGCTTATTAAAGGATCGGAGGATGTCATAGGAACAAAAAGAGGTTTGGCTTATAAAATCATTCGTTACCTCTTTTGTGTTTAGCTTTATAAGATTATAAAGCTAGCTTCTTTTATTCATTTTTTTTTATAACAGTTTTACAGTCTGAAAATTTACTAAAATATTAATTATTTAAAACTATCATTAGTTTTAGAAGAAAAGAGCTATTATATATATGTATAAATAGTTGACCGTAAAAATTGATATATAGGAAGATGGTCAGGGTTGCGGTCACAAGTGAAACGAAAATAGTTTACAACTATTTTATTTTCCAACGTTTCGCCCCACTTTGTAGGGCTTCATCAGGGCTAAAAAGATACAAAATGAAACTATGTTAAGATAAAATGATAGAAATAAAAATAAAAAGATACAATGAAAAGAATAAAAAACAAGTAACAAAGGCAAGAGCAATAGTGTCATACAAAAATACGTAAAATATAAAGCTAAAAAATGTACATGAGATGTATATAAAAAAAAAACAACAAACAAAAAAACAATACATATACAGAGATAAAATAAACGTCATGAAAGAATAATAAAAATAAAATAATAATAATGGAAAAAAATAAATAAAAATTGACAATAAATGAGTAGAGAGCCATATAGGACAACATACCTGTCCAAATAAATAAGTTGAACAGACAGAAACAGCGGAAACGCGTAAGTGGGGACCACCTCCTCCCCACTCTTCCGCAGACAAAGCAACGGCTATTTAAAACGATTTCAAATACGTCGCGTATACAGGAAGAAGTATTAAAGATTTGACAAAAATAAAAAATGATAAGAGAAAATAAAGATTGATACGGTACATGAGAGAATAAAATAGTTATTAGAGAATAAAAGAGTTATTAGATTTTTCTGAATGTAACTAAATTAATATGCAAATATATTAACTATCAATATTAATGAAAAGCAAAATAAATTAGTCTAAATAAAATATAGAAAAATAACTTACATTTAAATAGTTTAAGCGGTTGGTATTTTATGGGTTTATTTATCTTATCCAATATTAGGTATGTAGGGGAGCACTTGGTTCAAGAGACCGGTGAAAAAGAAGTCTGTCATTTCAGCCTAATTTTTTATTTATTTATTTAAGTGTTTCGACCACTCGGGCAATTTACACTTGATTTACAAATTAGATTACAATTGGCATGTTCATACAGTTGAAATTACAAAGTGATAAATTTACAATCACAATGACCATTACAGGTTAACAATTACAATTTACACTTCACAAATTTATTACTGTTGTGGAGTCTTCTCCTGTACACATGAAGGGAATCGTGAGACTCCAGAGTAACCCAGTAAGAATATGCTCAACAGCGAGATCACTTCAGCAGCACCTCCCTCCTTCATGAGATGATAGTGGGTGAGTCGCGTATGGCCTATCCGAAGACGGGTTAATCCATCTCTGTAGCAGATTCATGTTCCCGGCCGGACGTTCCACCGTATGCTGGACTATTCCTAAATTGTTTTCTCTGGTGATGAACCATTCGTCCTGCCATCAATTTTCTTTGATTTTCATGTAGATGATGCTACGACTTGGCCTGTATTTATAGCTAGTCTGCCTTTTCTTTCCCGGTATCCCACAATGACCTGGCAGCCATAAAAACAAGACACTGATCGGTCTGGGTTATAATATTAATCGGTGTGTTGGGGGAAAAAAATAGGCTAGTTTTTAATAAAAACTATGTATAATTACTAGTAAAAATTGATTACCCTGGCAAGTATAATTAGGGAGTAATACAGAAGGGTGGCTGTAAAAAAAAAACAAACAAAAAAAAAGACAATCTTTCTATGCAGGAGAAGTTATTTAAAGAAAGTGTACTCACTCCATGTGAAACCGCATACTATAGGTATGTAATGTAGATGTGAGTTAAGATTGGAATGTGTTAGTAGTAATATACTAATAATATTTTTAAAAAATATAACAGAAAAAAACCACAAAAAATACAATAACTAAAATGATGCAATTAGAACATGTAGTTAGAGAGGCAACTAATTATTTAATACAATAGATAACCAGAATTAAAAGTATAAAAAAATATATATAAAAAGAATTAAAAGAAGCTTGATGTTTGGGTGCCACACCGATTAACACCAAAAAACACGATGGATCGAATTTTCATCTGCGAAGCCTTGGCCGACCGGAATGATATCAACCAATTCTTTAAAGGATGGTGACTGGGGATGAGAAATGGATGCGAAAACGATGGTGGTCAAACCAGGACTAACGGCCAGGAAGGTTCTGCTGTGCATTTGGTGGGACTGGAAAGGTTATTTATTATTATGAGTTGCTTCCATATGGCCAAACACTTAATTCGGATCTTTGTTATGAACAACTGGACCGTTTGAAGCTAGATTGACCAGAAACAGCCAGAATTGGCCAAGAGAAGAGGTATCGTTAACCATCAAGACAACGCCAGGCCATCTATAAGTACAAGATCTCAAGCGGAGAAAAATGTCACTTATTTCACCCCAATTTTTGAATACTTTAATGAAAACTATGTATAATTACTAGTCAAAATTGATGAGTCTGCCAAGTATAGGTAGGGGGAATAAAAAATGGCGGCTGTTTCAAAGAGATAAAAAATAATAATTTTTCATTCGGAGCTCTATAACTTAAAAAGTAAGAACAACACAAGAAAACCTATTAAATTTGCTAAAATATGAGCCCTAATAGAGTTATTTACGTTAAATAGTTTTCAAGATATAGCTTTTTAAAAGGCAACTTTTCATAAAAATGTTGTATGGGACATACTGAAAGATCAGTAATTTATTTTGAAAAATCTATATCTCAAAAACTATTTGACTTAAAGATTTCTATTAGCTATTTTATCAGCTATAAAGTAGGTTATGACGTTTATTTTCGTAGGAGTAATAGTTTACATGAAATTTGCTAAAATAAATTGATTTATAATTGTTCAGACAAATTTTCATTTGCCAAATTTATATTCATATGTGAATATCATAAAAACTACTACCCCTACGAAGATAAGTATCAGAAACTAGTTTATAGTAAGTTAAATTTCCTTTATTTTGAGTGTTGGCAGACATATGTGCGTCTTATGGATCTAGAGATATTATTTTTCAAAAATCCAATATTTTATACCAACTACTAGAAATTAACATTTTGTGAGTTTATTTTGTCAAATATCATAAATACTACTACTCCTACAAAGATAAAAATTGTACACTATTTTATAGTAAATTTAGCTTGCTTTAATTTGAGCGCTGGCAGACATCAGTACGTCCAATGGTTTCTGTAATAAAGTTTTTCATAAATCAAATGTATTGTCCGAACAACTATTAATCAATTTATTTTAGCAAATATCATGAAAACTACTATTCCTACGAAGGTAAAGGTCATAAACATTTTTATAGTCCATTAAACTAGCTTTAATTTGAGTGCTAATAGACATCTGTACGTCACATAGTTCCTGAGATATAGATTTCTAAAAATAAATTAACTAAGTACTAATATTTCGGTAGATTTTTAAGAAATTTTGCTTTTTAAAAAGCTATATACCGAGAACTATTGGACGTAAATAGCTCTTTTAGGGCTAATATTTCAGCAAATTTACTCTTCTTTAAATAATGTTCTCTTAGATTTTCTATTGTTGTAGGTAGTTTTTAAGATATAGAGCTCCGAATGAAAAATCAATGTTTTTTTAAGGTTTTGAAACAGCCGCCATTTTTTATTCTCCCTACCTATACTTCGCAGACTCATCAATTTTGACTAGTAATTAATTATACATAGTTTTTATTGAAGTAATAGAAAATTGGGATTTCTTGGTGATAAGAAGTTTGCATCAAGAGGATACTGTGAAAATAGGTTACTAGAATTCGGCATAGGGATGAAGACTTCTATGAGAGAGGCATTATGAAACTATCTTTAAAATGGAAACAAAATTATAGAACAAAACGATGCATATTTGACCCCAATCGTACAATCCGAAACATGTTAGTTAGTCTTGAATTTCACATAAAAATGATTGATTTATTTTTCCCCATCCTAATATGAAAAACGTATTATTTAAGAAAATAAGTTACATTCAGTAGACACAATTAATTGTTACAAGAGCTCAAGAGAATGAAATTTTTTTATCCCATTTATTTTACCCAAATTTTTTATTAATTTAATG
>NW_027116375.1:82417-90985 GCF_000696795.3 Halyomorpha halys | reverse complement strand
AAAAAAAAACAAAAAAAAAAAAAGATTTACATTTTAATTAATATATATATATATGTATGGCGTTAACACGGGTGTTTCAAAACAAATTAAAAAAAAAAAAAAGAAGTCATATTCTATTGTTATATATTACTATTGTTTATATTTACTATTGTATACTTATCTAGGCCTATTTATCGTAAGATTAAAAATATTTTCTGATTAGACTAAAATGTGTATGCTGTGTGATTAGCAACCTAATGAAATGGGTCAGCACAATATTTTTAATAAAATTTTCTTTTAATTTCTTACACGTTATCTCAGTAAAGAACATAACATTTCATGAAGATAACACAAACATTTGTTCGGGGTGGCGGTAGTAGTGTGGTAACGCGCCTGTCTATCAACCCAAAGGTTGAGGTATCGAGTCCACGGCCCTATTCGGGATTTTTTCAAGCATATAATTATAGAATACTCACTCACAGCCTCCCCCGGGCATTTGTGAGGCCCGTTAGCCAATGGGTGGCATTCACAAAAATAGGCGTGGGAGTGACGAACCCACCCTTTGAAAACCACGTCATGAAACGCGCAATGTATTTGCTTAGTATATCTCCGTACCTACACGGCCTGTTGCCAATAATAATAATACATCTTTAAAAGTATTAACATCATCAGAAAATCATTTAAATTACAGAAAATTTGCTAAAATATGAGCCATAGTAGAGCTCTTTACTCTCAATAGTTCCTTAGATACAATTCTTTAAAAAGCAACATTTTATTAGACATATACTAAAAGATCAGTAGTTAGTGGGTTTATTGTGGGAAATATTTATCTTAAGAATCATTTGGCGGACCAGTGTCTACCAGCACTCAAATCAAAGCTATTTGAATGCACTATAATATAGTTTATATAGTTATCTTCGTAGGAGTAGTATTTTTTATGATATTTTCCAAATTAAAATTCATTAAATATAGATTTCTAGTTGTTCGGAAAAAATGTATGTTTTAGTAGCAAAAATAGCTTGTGTAGTATTGAATTTTCAACAATCAAAATTGTTGATGCATTCCAAACACGTTATTTCAATCGTAGTTGAATAAGTGCTTCGAAAATTAGTTCGATTGCATGAAAAAATGTAGCGATCTTCATGGAAAATATTTTGAAAAACTAATTTGGATCACTTTTTGTTTATCCTTATCAAGTCAAAAATATAAATACCAGCTCTCGTATTAAGTAAATATGAACACTAGGAGGAAAAATAAAATCAGAAATAATTAGCAAGTCAAAAATAACTAAAGACATAATACCTAAATGGTTCAGTAATGAATAATGTACCGATGAACCATTTATATTGAGGAATCAATTTATAATTGATAAAATTAAAAACAAATAAAGTAATAAATAACTGATTAACCAATCGTACTGAAAAAGTATCCCATTTGGGGTCTCAACTTTTTTTCCTGAGTAACTTCTAAGGTCTTGGGTAATTTACTCTGGCTGATTGTGGAAATAAATCTGGTTTTGTGGCGAAATAAAAACATTATATTGACAGGATTTTTTTCTGATCCAGTCTTATTTTATCAATCAGTCGTGTCATTCACTGGAAAATTTCATTTAATGTATTTTTTTTTCATTGTTGTATAATGTTTTCACGTATATTTATATATTATTTACTCCACTTCAGTTTACTTCCTTGTATCATATTATCCTTGTATCTTCATTGTCACTATATTTTTAGTTGTTATATATTAGTAATCAATTTATTTTAGCAAATATCATGAACACTACTACTACTACGACAATAAACGTATTAAATAACATCATAGCCCATTAAACTAGCTTTAGTTTGAGTGCTTTTTCAAAATAAATTTTCTAACTACTGATCTTGAAGTTCGTTCTGTACAACATTTTTATGAAATGTTGCTTTTTAAAAAGCCATGTCTGGAGAACTATTGAACGTAAATAGCTGTATTAGGGCTCATATTTCAACAAATTTACTTTCCTTTAAATAATGTTCTTTAAGATTTTCTAGTGTTGTTGGTAATTTTTAAGATTTAGAGTACAGACCAATTTGGACATATGGAATTGAGCTCTGGGGTTCCACCAAACCATCAAATTCTTCACGCATCCAATCCTTACAATCCAAAATCCTACGTAAAATCCTTGTTGCTCCTTATTACGTCACAAATAACTCATTCACAAAGACCTTAACATCCCATTCGTTGCAGATTTGACCCAAAACAGATATGCGTCTTTTCATTCCAAAATCCTTAACCATCCTAACCCATTAATTCTTAATCTTTCATCCTTAACAATCCCTGATAATCCTCCGAGGCGTCTGAAAAGAAGATGGCCACGGGACCTTCTAAATTAAATTAATGTTTGAAGTACCACCAATGGGTGGTTCCTTCCCAAGATTTTCAAGTGTATATGAAACATACTACATATTTATTTGGTAGTTTTTAAGATATAGAGCTCTGAATGAAATATTAATGTTTTTTAATGTTTTGAAACAGCTGCCATTTCTTATTCCCCCTACCTATACTTGGCAGACTGATAAGTTGTGACTAGTAATTATACATAGTTTTCATTAAAGTAATCAATAATTGGGGTGAAATAACTGCCTTTTTTCTTCCCTGCTATTATACGTAAAGATGTCTGCAATCACTCAAATCAAAGCTAGTTTAATACCCTAGGAAATATTATATCAAGTTTAACTTCATAGAAGCATTAGTTTTCATGATTTTTGCTAAAATTAATTTACAAAATTTTGATTCCTAGTTGTTTGAACATAATTTTTAATTTATGAAAAATATATTTCCGGAAACAGACGTACAGATTTCTACCGTCACTCAAACTAAAAGTAGTTTAATGTGATAGAAAGTATTTTATGTGATTTAACTTCCTTAGAATAGTAATTAGTTTTCATTATAGTACAAGAACCCAAGAGGAGAAAAATGGCAGTTATTTTACCCCAATTATTGATTACTTTAATGAAAACTATGTATAATTACTAGTCAATATTGACGAGTCTGCCAAATATAGGTAGGGGGAATAAAAAATGGCGGCTGTTTTAAAGCGATAAAAAAAACTAATTTTTCATTCGGAGCACTATATCATGAAAAGTATGAACAACACAAGAAAACCTAAGAGAACATTATTTAAAGAAGAGTAAATTTGCTAAAATATGAACCCTAAAAGAGCTATTTACATTAAATAGTTTTCGAGATATAGCTTTTTAAAAAGCAACATTTCATAAAAATGTTGTATGGGGCGTACTGAAAAACCATTTGACGTACAGATGTCTATTAGCACTCAAATCAAAGCTAGTTTAATGAGCTATAAAGTAGTTTATAATGTTTATCTTCACAGGATAATAGTTTACATGAAATTTGCAAAAATAAATTGATTCATAGTTGTTCGGATAAATTTTCATTTGCCAAAATTAATGTTTTTTTAAGGTTTAGAAACAGCCGCCATTTTTTAATCCCTCTACCTATACTTGGCATACTCACCAATTTTGACTAGTAATTATACATAGTTTTTATTGAAGTAATAAAAAATTGGGGTGAGACAACTGCCTTTTTTTCTTCCAGGCTCTTGTACTATTATATTTGCTAAAATAAATTCATTTCTAGTTGTTCGGACAAAATTTTATATTATATAATATATAATCTTTCTTTAAATAATCATCATATAATGTACTTAGTGATGGGATATGACCTTTAGGTTTCTGTGAAAAGAAATGGATTAAATTTCCATGGAGTGAAATAGTAGATCCTTTTTTTCCACTGGATGAAGGTTCATTAGCAAAGGATGTGGGAAACGCCTGTCTTATTCAGCTCTCCTTTACATATCCCAAGTGCTTGTCTCTGATTAACGCCCAGGTTTTTCTTTTTCTTTTTTTTTTGATAAATAACTTATTACAATCATTGTGAACTAATGCTATGTACTAGTGGCAGATTATATATCGGGATGCCAGGATAATCGCTGAAGGCAATTATCCAAAAATAAGTTAATTAATTGATTATAAATTGAGTCCTAAAAATCTATTATTATAATTGGATTCTTTTCCAAAGGCTGTTTGTGTGTTTACCAGTTTACCAATTAAATACCTTTATATTTATAAAATGTTGTTACCATTAATTATATAGGATAATAAATAAATGGTGGTATATTAGGTAAAAGAATAATAAAGGGTGGTATATTAGGTTATATAATAGTATATAAACTACATAAAGAAACTAAGTATTTATTTACAATTTGTTATTATGATTAAAATGATTCTAATGATTCAGATAAAGGTTGCCATAAAATATAGATTATTACACGATTACTTATTAGTTAATTTATACTTATAGCTGCTGATGCCGTGGGATGTAGTGCTGTAGGTGTCTTCTGTTTCATAAAGGATGTCCAGGTCTCGTGGCCCTTCTCTCGACTTCGTCTGGTCGAAGTGCATCCTCTAAGTCTGCATCCTGACTGTGGTCCTCCCCCGTCTAAGCCTTCCTGTTGAGTGTGTCCGTCTCCCTTCTCGATTTCCTCCGTATTTTTCTTCCACTTCCCTTTTTAGGGCGTTACCTTATTTTGAAATCTCTTCTCTCATTGGTCATCGATGTCCGAAGACTCCCGAAGCAGGCGTCCCCCTCCTGAGGGCCGAGGATGTGTAAAAAAAGTTTGACTTGTCCAGGAAGGGCCTGCACCTGGTTAATTTGATTCTGGTCCCTCGTCACAAACTATCATTTTTGTTAGAACACTTAAAGGTTAGCCAATCTATTTTCTCAGGGGCCACTGGTAATGTGGCAAACTTAACACAGATGTTTTAATATCTGAGGATGCTAAAAGCTTCGCAGAAGCATTCCCTGACCTAAGGTATAGGGTCAGATGACGAAACACCTTAATAATACCCCGCATAGTCACAAGACCGATACATAGCACTAAGTTGAGACATATTTCTCTTTTCGAACAATTGAAATTCAACACTTTATAGACTAATTTTAGCAAACATCATGAAAATTAATACTTTTACAAAGTTAAACGTCATAAAATACTTTATAGAACATTAAACTAGTTTTGATTTCAGTGATTGCAGACATCTTGTCCCTTCTTCATAATAAAGTACAAACTAATACTGTTAGTCTTGTAGATTTAACTTAATACAATTACACTGACTTGTACAATAGTAACTTGTACTTTAGTATTTTTTAACTCCTGTGATATCACTAATAGTCATCGCTATTATGAAAAAAATTAGTATTAGTGTTATTATTACGTTGTTTCTATACTTGTATTTATGGACCAATACTATTAGCTTTCATTATGAAACATTGTCCTGTACGTGTAAGATTTCCTGAAATATATTTTTTATAAATAAAAAATTCTGTTCGAACAACTAGAAATTAACATTTTGTAATTTTAGCAAACATCATAGACACTAATACTTCTACGAAGTTAAACATAATAAAATACTTCATAGTACATTAGACTAGTTTAAATTTTAGTACTGCTGATATCAGTATGTGAATTTTTTTTGAGTAAATGTCATGAGAAGATCTACTCTATTTATTTTAGATATAGATATATTTTTAAAAATTGATATAGATATTTTTTACAACGATTATTTTATACTTAGTCTAATATATGTTTAAAGATGTGTTTCTCTGACACGAGCCTGATAAGTATAAATATCTATCTTAGTTCAAAAATTCTCACCTAATTAGTCACAAATTAACTTATTAATCTAGATTTTCTACACAAGTTTAATTGGCTGATTTCGAAGCTAGGAAACAAAAGATGCAATTGCACAAAAATTCGATCTTTAATTAATTGTATTTCCTTATGCACAAAATATCATAATATTATTTCCTTTAGTATATATACAGTACTCAATTCATTATAATTTAAGAGGGTATGCCCACATAGGTTTAGATCTACTGACGCCACACTGCACTACAGTGGGATTGAATATTGTGCTAATCCGTACCTCTGATTTCCTCTCTTTACCAAAGGACATCTTCCTCCTATTCCTATAAACTACATTATCATTATTTGAATATATAATATGATAGCAATATAATGAATATTTGTTTATTTATTGCTATTTACAACTGTATTTACTTAAAAATACATCAAGTAAATTTGATGTAAGATCGAAATAGCACTCTAATTATATTTCTACACTAGAAGGTCTCGAGTCCATCTTCTTTTTAGGCGCCTCGAAAGATTGTCAGGAATGGAAGAACAAGCAAGGTTAGAAACTTGAGGGTTTTAATGGTTAGGAGTTTATAATGGAATGATTGATATCTGGTTCGGGCTAGATCGGTTACATATGGAAAATTATGATCTTTAAGGAGCATTGAGGATTTTACGAAGGATTGGATACGAGGTGAATTCGAATATTCAGTGGAGCCCCAAAACTCAACTCTGTATGTCCAGATAGGCCTTATTATATTCATGTAGATCAGTCTTTGGTAATTAATTAGAAGCTCAGACCGTTTGTCTAGTAAGTGCTGTAATAGTCGAAATCGACGTGCAATTTCCTGTCTTTTCAGCCATGTGTGAGGATTGCAAGTTAGTCGCTTGTCCAGGTGTGGTCCAAGGCAGGGGATCTGTACTTGGGGCTAAGAGCAACATTATCCAAAGATACTTTAGGGCAGTTGGTAGGTTTACGACGAAGAGTAAAGGTGATTTGATGGAATTGTTGGGATTTATTTTGACCCTCCAATATGAGGATTGTGTTAGGATTGGTTGGGATGTGAGTCTCTCTTTCTCCCTGTATAGAGGATGGGACCGAGGGTCCTTGAGGAATCTCAGTGGAATAATTTTTAAAAGTGTTAAAATAAAAATAAGAAGGAAATTTTTGTTACCACATAAATGCAGGACATAATTAAAAAAAATAAATTAAATATTGTTTTTGTATCGATCTATATCGAGTATAAAAGGCTTTTAAAATTATATATTTTTTTTCATTTATAAACAAGAATAAATCAGCTTGTATGCATAAGAGCTTTCATAAAAAAAAAAAAAAGTATTTTCCTTTTTCTCTATAATTTTCTACTATTATTGATGTCGTTAATAGAAAAGGAAAAAAAGAAACATTTTTTGTAGGATAATTTTGTATTAATTTGTGTGGTTTATATATGACAAGGGTAATTACTGTGAAAAAAAAAGAAGACACTTCAAATGAATTATAAAAATTCAATGATTGAGGTTGTCTCTTTGAAAATGGCCTGAGGGCCAAACCGTAGGAAGTTGTTTTAAATAAAAAGTTGAGAAAACTGGTGTTATTATTACAATAAGACTGTTATATGTTAAAAAACTTGTGGGTTCTGGGTAGATTAGTTTGAAAGTTATGGAATTATTATCCAGTTTTTGTCATTTGCATTGCACTATGCGTCGGAATGCAGTGCAATCAATAATAACCCTTTTAAATTTTCAATAGCTGTTTTGTGGTTAAGAGCTGATTGCATATATCGTAACACAATTTGCGAGTCAAATCCAGAAGTGGGCAGTTATTGGAATTAATCATTTAGGAACCCTGATACTGACTCTACTGATACCATCATAAACAGAAACGCTAGTTCCCTTATTGCTCGGTATCATTTCCATATCAACATCATTCTACCGCATTGCCGTTCGTCGAATCACTAATAGCTTTCCGAAGAACAGTTACACTATTCATGCTAATAATTTAAGTTTATTCTAGTAATAATAATATCACTAGGAGTTGACTGTTAATGATAGAATTCTTAGAAGATAATTCATTCCAATAATAACTATTAAATTGGATTGGCAGGAAACTGCACGTCGATTTCGACTATTACAGCACTTACTAGACAAACGATCTAAACTCCCAACACACTACAAAAGACTGATCTACATGACTGCAATAAGGCCAATCTGGACATATGGAGTTGAGCTTTGGGGCTCCACCTTCGGATTCCTCGCGTATTCAATCCTTACAATCCAAAATCCTCACTGCTCCTTTCTTTGTCACAAATAAAATCATACATAAAGACCTTAATGAATGTTCCCTATGTAACCGATCTAGCCCGAACCCGATATCACTCCTTCCATTATAAACTCCCTAACCACTCAACCCCCTAGTTTATAACCTTGTATCCTCTTCCATTCCTGACAATCCTCCGAGGCGCCTGAAAAGAAGATGGCCACGAGACCAGCTAATGTAAAATGTCATCAGAGTACTACCAATGGATAGTTTCTCTACACGCCTGTAACACTCCAATTTAACTTAAATCAGATTTAATAAATGTATTATAATGTACAGTTGTAAATAGCAATAAATAAACATTTAATGAAAAAAAAATTGGATTGGTTTAATCACGATATTTAATTTTTTTATTTATTTTAGATTATATAGCTTAATATTTATTTATTTTTAATTCCTTTTGTTTTACTTACATATTCAATTTATTTTAAATATTTTTTAATTTTGTTCATATATTTACTAACTAGGTTTTCATACATATTTTATTATTTGTTGTTCTTTCTTAATTTGATTATTCTTTTTCTCATTCAGCCTTTATCTTCTTATAATCTTTCGGTATTAATTGGTAATTTTAATATTTTAAAGA
>NW_027116375.1:81522-82257 GCF_000696795.3 Halyomorpha halys | reverse complement strand
ATTTTAGTATGTATGAGATCATCCATCACTATTACCTATTGCCCACAACTGTGCGGCAGATTGTAATATCTATCAATAAATAAATCTATCAATATCGATATCAAAAAAAAAAAAAAAAAAAGTTATAAAATTATTTTGATATGGTGTATAAAAAAAAAAAAAAAGAACCATTTTATCAAATTCAAGATTAATAATTCCCTTAGAGTATTCTCTATGCTCTACGGTCAACTATATACACCTCATTAAAAAATAAATAAATAAAAATAAAAAAAATTGGTTAGCAAATTATGTCATTATAATTATCGTTATTTGCTAAGTTTATTTTCTCTCAGAAATATTAAGAATATAATTATTTCGTTAATCAATTAATTATTGTAATGATTATTGCTTTTTTTTTTTTTCTATTGTTCCAATTTTCGGTTTGAACTTTCAGCCCGTGTCTACCTGACCTCCGTTGTTTAAAATATTTAGTGGAGAGGGAGCCCAGATTGGTCCGTTAAATATTGGATAGATCAAAGTAGTCTAGTCCTCGACTCACGGGTCAGTCACTGATGAATATAAATTAACTTCTCAACGGAGCCTTTAACAAAAAATATAGCGTGTGTGTGGCCCCTCCTAACACCCTCAGCTAATTCCGGGCTGTCCTGGCTAAACGGGGCAAACTGTTGTGTTGTTGAATTATATTCAATGTTAGTCAATCATGTATATATATGTGTATAATATATATACATCTCT
>NW_027116375.1:76980-77577 GCF_000696795.3 Halyomorpha halys | reverse complement strand
TTGAATGGATAAATAAGTAAAAAAAAACATAACAATAGTACTAATAAAATAAAATAATTTAATGAATAAATACGTTAAAACACACAAATAGAGAGATCAACATATTAAAATAAATAAATAAAACAAAGAATAATCTCAGAGCTAATTCTCATGCAGGTGTATGATCCCCAGGGAGATAAAAGAGAGCTGTTGAATCTTTGTCTTCGATAGACTTAGTTATTACTGGACTGATTTACGTAGGTTTTTTTTCTGTATGTTCCATTTCGCCGTGGGAAGGTTTAAAGATGATGAAATCCCGAGATTTTTGAGTAGAAAAAAATTTATGAACAGAATTAAGCGTAAGGCTCGGAGTAAAGTAGGTCGGCCAATTTTTTTTTAGAAAAAAGAATATCATATTCGTTTTCAGGGTTGTCCCAAAATACTTTCTTTTTTCTTTTTTTTTTATTATTTATTTAATGTAATTTACAACTGTACAAAATAATACAATAGTTAAATATGTAGTATGCTTCATATACACTCTTGGGAAGGAACCACCCATTGGTGGTACTTCAAACATTAATTTAAATTAGAAGGTCCCGTGGCCATCTTCTTTTCAGA
>NW_027116375.1:62899-75765 GCF_000696795.3 Halyomorpha halys | reverse complement strand
ACCTAATAATCCTCCTAGGCGTCTGAAAAGAAGATGGCCTCGAGATCTTCTCCTCTAGAAATGTTATTGGAGTTCTATCAGTGGGTAGATTCTTCACATGTTTTTATCATGTCACTATGTCACCTACAGCAAATTTACTTGTTGTATATATGTGTATACAGTTGTAAATATCAATAAATAAAGTATTATATAAAAAAAAAAGACCT
The DNA here is from genome assembly GCF_000696795.3 of Halyomorpha halys. Lineage (NCBI taxonomy): Eukaryota > Metazoa > Arthropoda > Insecta > Hemiptera > Pentatomidae > Halyomorpha > Halyomorpha halys. The sequence continues at coordinate 75,559 of NW_027116375.1, read as the reverse complement.
ACTTTGTACCTTTTGGTCCAGTTTATAGAGCCCTAAAACTGCCAAGTTTGGTGTAGATCGGTCGAGTAGTATAGAAAGGACCTACGATACATCGGCTTTATTTATTCATTCCATTATTTTATTATTATTATTTTTATTTATTTTTTTAAAACTTATTTATCCATTCAAGTATTTATTTTAACAAACTTTTCAATTTATTTGTTTGTGGTTTTCTGTAAACTGATGCTGTGACTATAATTTCTCTAGTTTGATCTTGCATTGCTGTCTAATGGTGAATTTTTTTAACGGGTCACTGAAGAGGATCTGAGAGGGTGAATTCGGGAGAGTGAATTTGTCGATCAAATGAAATAAAAATGGTGAAATAAAAGGGGCAAGAAAAAAAGGAATGAATTGAAATATTTGTATTTAGTATGAAGACTGGAATTGATTGTAAAAGGAAACTATGAGGAAAAAAATAAACTATTTTTTTTATTATATAATATCATGTAAATATATGTAATTTATATATGTCCGATCACGGATTGATTAGTATGCTGTGTAATGTAGCAACCTGATGTATTTGGGCAGCATGGATGAATAAAGCATTTCTCTCTCTCTCTATTAATTTTATTAATGGAGAAGTGATTGCTCTATGTTACATTCATCTCTAGTGTTCACACTCTGTTAAATAATTTCAATCTTGTCAAGTGTTCGAAATTGAAACTAGCATCGTCGAATAGTCGGATTTCAAATAGCTATCCGTAATGTTTCATCCTCTAACCGTTTTATTGGCTACCCACAGTGGGCGCTTTGAAATCCTATCTGCACCACTGCTGCTTTAATTAAAGTAATGCTAAGGTTGAAATAAATGAGGTGTTGATGTGTGGCTGTAGATTATATTTTTGGAGAAGATGACTGAGGGTGAGGTCAGCTAATAGGCAAGAACCTCTGTCTATTACTCGCTTATGAAAACCTGAAATTTAGGTCGAGACGTCGGCATGAATAAATAACTTTTTGTTTATTTGCTAAGCGCAACCCCCCCCCCTCTCCCATTATCTCATCAAAAAAATAATAGTATTTCTTTACTTTTCTCACTCATTACCAGTTACGCGGTGAGAGGGATTCGCTGGGATCTCAAAGGGCTCTGTTGTTCGTCTCATAGGCGGAGGATAGAGTGGGCTCAGGGATCCTCACGTCAATACTGTAGGAGTGTAAATGTGACTGAAGATTATTTTATTTATTTATTTTTATTATTATCCTATTTTATTTATTTTTTATTTCTTGTACAAAATAATAACAATAATAATCTTTATTTATTCTGGGATTGATCCATTTAGAATAATATACAGGCTTTAGAGCACAATAAATTTGAAAAGACACAAAAATAATTAACAGAATATATAAAATAATGATTGAACAAATAAAATAAAACGTCATATCATATCATAAAATATAACATGAGATCTGATAATAAATAAAAAAAAAGATAAAAAATCAAATAAGATTAAACTAAAAAATAATAAATGAAAAGATAAAATTTCTGCTAATGTACATATTTACTATTATAATCGAAAATCTGAGACAGAAAAACAGAAAATATATAAAGGTTTTGTAAACTTTCAATTGTTATTGAAATATTCCATGTTGGATGGACAGAAGGTAGTAGAAGCTACGGGATTTGAATATTGGAAGGGTATTAGAACTACGAATGAAGTAGGGAATAGAATTCCATAGGGAAGAGGAACGGATGAGGAAAGATCTACCAAAGGCTGCGGCTCGATGTGCAGTTACATATAAGTCTGAAGGCCGTGAGCGGGTATTGCGGGAATGCACTGAGGACTTAAATTGAAGGATATCAGAGATTTACGATAGACGGCGGAATTAGATAACTTGCTATAGGAAGGAAGAAAGAAAATATTTACGACGGAAGGAGTGGTAAAGCCACTTCAACTCGGGTGACAGAGGAGTCCCTTGGGACCCGAAAGATGAATCGTACAAAACAATTAAATAAATCGTACATAGTTCGATTATTTCTTTATCCTTCTGTTTGTATATATTTAGAGAGAGATTTTATTTTTTTTTTCATTATTTATTGATTTATTTTTATTCCTATATTATTTTATTTTAGTATGAATTTAATCAGTTATCACTATTACTTATTGCCCAACTATGTTATGGCATATTGTAATCTTTATCAATAAATAATTCTACATAAACGTTTCTTTGCTACTTCTTAAGGAATTTAATATTTAATATAAGAATCTATTAATATATAATTTAATAGATATAGTGAAATGGTGAATAGATAATGCAGTGAAAAGCGAGATTAAAGGAGAAAAATGTTTGTTATTCTTCAATTTTGAAATGGTTTTGTTCACACCTTCTGTCTTGAAACATACAGGTAAGAATTTACAAAATCATTATAGTTTTCACTGTTCTTTATGGATCTGGAACGTGTTCTTTTACACTAAGGGAAAAAAATCGCCTTATGGGTTTTTTAAAAATAAAGTGTTATGTAAAATATTCTGAACGAAAAAAATGAGTTAAGGGGAGAATTTAAAAGGCTACTCAACGATGAATAGAGGAGAGTGCAACGGTTAAATATAGTTCTGGTTATAATATAATAATTATATAATATATTATATAATTCATTGCGGTGGGTATGATGTAGATTTTAGTTTGGAGGGGGGTCACTGGACTGGTGTATGTTGAGGGGTTGACCTCTCAGGTGGTTGAGGTTCAGGTCTTAGCTACCTAAGGGTTGACTTTTTTCAAACAGTGGTAGTCCCACGAAATGAAAAACTTGACCTCCTAGAATTGGTTGGTTACCTCTAGATAAGCCCCCCCCCCCACGTATGTTAGATATTACCAGGAAGGGGGTTACAAAACAAAAGTATGTAGAGAACGATTGGTGGTATCGGTATCGAATCTTCAGGTTCCCTAAACCATTACTATTATTATACAATAACAAAGATATTATGTATTGGACTTCGCACCCAAGACTATAAGAAAATCTATTTTTATTTATGTTTTATTATGGCTAAATTAAATGCTAGATTTAAATCATGGATCTACAATTATTTACTAATATTTTGGGGCTTGTGTCTGATGATATCTTTGATAAAATGGTTGTGTCGATTGCCATCGATACGGACCGAGTCACTTAATCAGGATCTCTTAAAAGATTCCCCCATTCTTCTTTATCCTGTATAGCAGCCATCCAATAAGCTTTTCGGTTACAATCAAACCATCTGAGGTTGGTTCTACTCCTTCTTCTTCTTCGGTGAAGGATTCCCCTAACCAATTTACCACCGTCGACCAATCTCGCGATATGACCCGCCCAATTCAGCCTTCCAACCTTCACAATCCATTCAATATTTGTGTCCTCGAATAGGTCGTAAACTTCCACACTTCTTCTTCTTCGCCAGATATATTACCTTCTTTGATTGGGTTAAAGATTCCTCACAATACCTTTCTCTCAAAAAGAAATTGTCTATTTGCGACAGCCTCTGGCAATGGCCAAACTTCAGATCCGTAATTGAGGTCTGAGAGTATTAGCGTTTTGCAGAGCGTCAATTAATTTTATTGGTAATATGACTTAATTTTGAAAGGATTAATCAGCTAGAAGTCGTCCTTAGTAAAAAATCTAGTATGGTACGCGCATCACAATTTTCTCTTACATGTGAATCAATCCTTACTCGTTTAAATTAAATTAAATCTGTACCGCTGCAACCCATGAAGGGTTAAAGGGTTCATTACTTTGTAAGGAAGTAATGCTACTAGACCAACGGTTGTGTAAGGAGGTAATTAAATCAACTTAATTAAACAGAAAATAATTATCTGCCACAGACGGATTCGAACCCGAGCTCTCATGGTTTGTAGCACAGTGCCTTACCAATGTGCTACCCACTCCTAAATACGATCAATTATTTTTCTTATTTAATTAACGATAATTACAAATTTTATTTACAGCAACTACTCAAAATTCCATTTACCCTCCCTTTTACATACTCTAGTCAGAGCTTGGCAAAAATTAGCTTTGGTTGTAACTAATTGATAACATTGCCATGGATACGACCCTTATTCATGAATGAATCATTGATAAATAAATATGGTATCCATGGCAATTTTAGCTATTAGTTTCAACTATAATTAATTTTGCCCAAATCTGACTCCACTTTTAAGGACATCTCTTGCTCTCCTTATTTCTCTGTCGCCCTCTTTCATCTTCCTACATTTGAGAACGATTTTATTCTCCAAATATGTAAAATAATTAATCATATTTGTTCCGGGTTACCTACGGCAACCGAAAGGTTGAATCGGAAAGGCTGCCATGTATAGGAATAGTAGCGCCCCATGTGGCCAACAGCCAAATTTCACCTCCTCCAGCGCTCTCTGTGAAGAGAAGCAACCCAGACTAATATGAGAAGAGAGCCATCTTGTCTTCTGGTAGAAGCAATTCATTCTTTCTTTTTGTCTCTCATCAGGAATCTACCATGAGTGAGTAGAACTCCTGATGTTGTTCTCTGAAGCAGATGGGAGAGAGGCATGAGAATGTGGAGGGAAGAAAGAACCATGGAGTAAGTCCACCTAGCAATAGTTAACATCCACATCATCATCAACCACCTCAATTTTAGATCTACAATTTCCATAGTCCAGTTATTCAAAATTTACTTACCATCTAATCATAAATGTTTTCTTTCGGTCACCCCCTACACCACTTGTGACATAAAACAACAGAATTTTATTACATTCAATCATGTTTCATTTTTCAATTATACAGTCCACTCCAACCCAACCAGCCAACCAAAAGTGAAGTGTTTCCGGCAATTCGGTATGCTTCATACAATATTAATTTAGATACAAGACAATTTTTAATTAAGTATAGAATCTCTTCTCAGTTTTTATTTTTTAAATTTTTCTTCTTCGCATTCTTAATTGGCCAATGATTTAATTTTTAAAAAACTGATAGGACATCTGGATGGGCACCTGTATTGGAAGTTGAAAGAAAGAAAAGTTTGTTGTATTAGAAAAAAGTAACAGGAATGTAAAAAAAATATTTTCTTATTGGATACCTTACAGCTAAACCTCGTCAGTTGATTATTATTTATAATTTTTATTTATTAATTTAGGAACTTTTTTTCTATTGGGGATTTAAATTCAAGTTAGTTTTATAACAAAAAGGAAAGATTATTTTGTAATGAAATTCATATAGCATTATATTTATAAGCTTATCGCAAAAGTTTAAGTTGTTTATTTTTATGCCAAATCGACATATATAAGATTAGAAATGACCCTGACATCACGTTCCCTATGATAGTGGTGATTCGAGTCCCGTTATCCTGCTCAATCGATGTTGGATATTGAATATTATACAGGGACTGTTCTCTTGAACAATATTGATAAGGGCTATTGTCGTATACATTAGCACATCGCCATTAGATTGGACAATGATTTGAGCCAAAGCACTTAGTACACTCTAGGCTGGGTTCGATGGTTCACTCAGTACTATCCTTACTGAGTGAATCTACAATATATGATATTACAATTTGAAATTGTCCACGAGTATAGCGTGATGAATAATTATGCAATAATAATAATAATAATAATTCCTACAATATTTCCTTTAAAAATCACTAGTGTTTATATGGCAATCGTCACTATATATTATGGTCTGTAATAGACGAATTGTGAGAGAAGAATTGGTGATTGCGGCGCATGCGTGGGAGGTATCGGGCAGGGAGGGAGAGAAAAATCATATGGTCGTTCGTCGGTTGTTTTTGTGAGGAATGGACATTGATGTAAAGCTAGTGGATTTTTTCGTTTTATCTGAGCTGAGTTATGTTTAAAAACTGTGGATTGAGCAGTGACCTTTCTCTCTCTCTGCCACGACCAGCTGAGTGCAAGTACTAAACCTTGGGACATAGATATCACTCTTATGTATTTTAATTGTAGGTTAGGTTATAAGTTAGTAATAAGTACATAAATATAATTAGGATAAGTGAAAATAGGGCCTTTAGTAGTTAAGTTTGTTCTTTTAATTTTACAATTAGGTTAAGTAAATCTGTATTGGAATAAACATAAAAAATAAACACATGTTTCTTATAGAGCAATATGTGAGTTAAAAAATTATTAATTAACCTTGTAATTTGAGTACATTACAGGTCTGATTGCACTGAACTTGTGCAAAGAGGATGAACCGAACATTGTTTCAGAAAAAGAACGACTAGCAGAATGGAAAAGCAAGTCTCTGCTTTTCAGCCAATTGAACGAAGCCTCCATAGAGAAAGAAAGATCAGTTGAATGGTTTTAAGCTGGAATGCTATTCTCCGAGACAGAGGGATTTGTTGTTGCTATTCAAGATCAAGTGATTGCAAAAAAATCATATATGAAAATTGTGCTAAAAGACGCAACAACACCGGATAAGTGTCGATTATGCACAGTAACGCTGGAATATATCCAACATACCACTCGTGGATGTGGAGTAATGACTGGTGCCGAATATCTACAGAGGGACAACAATGTGGCCAAAATTTTATATCAGGCTCTGGTGATGAAGTACAATTTAATTGAAGATGAGAGCCCATACTACAAGTACCACCCAAATAGACTTCCTAAAAGGTCCTCTCAAGCTCTATTGGGACGAATCAATAATTACAGACCATACAGTACGCCATAATAAGTCAGATTATAGACCTGCTTATAGATCTGAGAAAAAAGAAAGCGGGACTTATTGATGTCGGAATCCCAAACGATAATAATATAAGCTCTACTGTGAAGAAACTGTATCACTTGGAGGTAGTTACCATAACTCCAATAGCCTCGTACCAAAATTCACTTTGGCTGGCATGAATCGTTTAGGAGTTCCTGTTGATGTACTAAGAGAAGCTCAACAGTCGGTTCTCTTAGACACAGCACGCATAGTGCGAAAGGATTCAAATATATGAAAAAATAAAAATAAATAAATAATGAATCAACAAAAATATGAAGGTGGTTGGACTTCTAGGTCCCCCACCTCAGATACTCAACCCACAATAGCAAGGAAAACCGAAAAAGATAATATAATAATTATAATAATAAATAGCGAATAATAATAATAAGTAGCGTGTAACAAATGGAATAATAAACATGAGTCCTGGGAAAAAAAGTTATTTTACCCCATTTTTTTATTACATTAATGAAAACTATATATAATTCATGACTCTGCCAACTATAGTCAAGGGGAATAAAAAGTTATGGCTGTTTCAAAAAGTTTCTAAAAATGAATTTTTTATTTTGAGCTCCATATTTTTAAAAGTACCTACAACACTGACAACTTAATAAAACATTATTTAAAATAGAGTAAATTTGCTAAATTGTTATCCCTAAAAGAGCTATTTACGTTCAATAATTCTCGAGACATATCATTTTGAAAAGAAACGTTAAATAATAATTTTACTGAAAAATCATTAGTTAGTGAAATCTATCAGAAACATTAGTCCAAATCAATTAGAACTCAAATTCAAGCTAGTTTAATAAAGTAATTTATACAGTGTTTCAAAACATTGCTGAAACTACGTATAATTACTTGTCAACATTTTTTAAGTTTGTTATTATAGTTAGGGGGAAAATGATGTATTTTTCAAATCATTAAAAAAAATTAATTTTTTTTTCCCATATTTTAAAACTACCGACAACATTGAAAACCATGAAAAATACGTCATTTAAAGAAGAGTAAATTTGCTGAAATATTATCACTAAAAGAACTTTTTATGTTCAATAGTTCTCAAGATATACATATTTTAAAAGCAACATTAAATAAAAAATGTTCTGAAAAATCTGTGGCTAGTGAATTTATTTTGGGAAATCGATTTCAGAAACCATTAGATCTAGTGCCTATTGATACTTTTTATATACCTATTTGATAAATGTAGATGGATATTAAATTTCTTACCAAGTAGCAGAGAGAAAAGTTATTTACTGGAATTATTTATTGACACCGTTATGGGCAATAGGTAATAGTGATAAATCATAACATTTTTACTAAAATAAAATAAAAATAAGAATACAAATAAATAAATAGTACATAAAAAATAAATATAATATCACTTAAAATTTATACAAGAAAATGAACATAATCAAACTATGTGTATGAAAAAATAAATAAATAAAATAAAATAATCTCTAGTCACATTTACATTCTTATATAGAATATTTACACAATCGACTTGAAGATGCCCCGCGTGTGGGGGGGGGGGAGGGGGTAGAGCAGAGCTCAAAAGATTCCAGCAAGTCCCTCTCGCCCCATCACTGGTACTGAGCCAGTGAAGGCTGAGAAAGTGCGCTAAAGTAGTGCATATTTGCACTCAAATTCAAGCTAGTTTAATGTGCTATAAAGGAGGAAAATTTTGAATTAATAAAATAAGAACACTGATCACATTTACACTATTGATTTTTGTATAATATTTATTACATTAGATTATTATGTATGATATTTATACCCGAGCCCATTCAATCCTTCACGTATGAAGGGTAGAGCAGTGCTCTTCGAGATTCCAGTGAATCCGTTTCACCGCGTCACTGGTAATAAGCCAGTGGTGGCTGAGTAAGTGCTGAAAATTAATTTTAACACTCATTATACTAGGAAAAATATAATTGGTTAAAAAAATATGTTTCTCGTTCTGATTACGTTTCATCCCATTCAGATTCTTCAAGCTTCGAATTCACGATTCGATCGTGAACCTTGCTTTAAGTTTATTCGATTTCAAAGTTCTTGGACTCGTTAGAAAGAGAGGAGTTTCACTTAATGAAGATAACTTTGTTTCTAAAACACACACTAACACACCAGTTAAACCTGATTGGTTGATTTTAGAATCTTTACCAACACTTCAAATTGAGTCTGAATCGGACCCAGCTTTTCTGAATTATAGCGGTTTTGTAATTCAAAAAATAAAAATTAAAGTATCTTTTTTAATTTCTTTATTTTTGAATTCGTCTAAAAAGTTTAATATAGTTGTTTTTTCTTCTCTTTCTAAAAACAAATCTGATACCTGTTTTAATACATATTTTGTTTTGAAAATATACTTCATTTCTTATTTGAATAGTTTTGTGATTAAATTAAAATTAAAATTAATTAAAAAATTGTATCACTTTAAAAGTGCCTCTACACCTTTGCCAAACAAAATTCCCGCACCTCAAGAGTAGGGGTAGCTTATTTTGTTTGGATTGTACAAGTTGGCCTGAATTTGTGGCAGAACAATTGGTTTTCGGTTTTTTAGGCACAATTCAAAGAAATTTTGTGATGCATCTACTGGTTTGTTTTAAAACAAATTAAATTTTTTATCCTGGAAATTCTTATCCTTTAAAGATAATTAATAGACAACAATATATACCGCAAAGTTGACTTATACTTTAGTTATATGTTTATCGTTTATAGTTGTCCATGCTCTGTGGAGAAGGGGGTGAGTTAAAGGAAAATAAAAAATATAAATATAATCGCAAAAGGAAAAAAAGATAAAACAATTAAGAATAAATTACTCCTTAGGTGCCACGTTATTTTTTTCTTGGAAATAACCAAAACCGCGTAGTATTTTGCCCACAATATAACTAAAATATACCCCTGTATAAACAATTGTTGAATTATGACCACTGACGAATACTATTTAGTGGGTGTTACGTACCCACCCGTTGAATTATCGTAATATTTCGTGAACAATAACAAAAAAACCATAAGTAAATTAACAAGTTGAAAGCAGAGAAAGAACTGCAGATCTATGTGTACAAAGGTTCATTAATAAGAATAAATATATGAACACAGAATGAAAAAGGAAAAAAAAAAAGAATTCTTATCAATTAATAACACAATTAAAACTTATAGGTTGACTTAACCTTAACTTAAATGCTTAACCTTAATAACTATATTTACATTATTATCCAAAAGTGTATAAAAGTGAATATAAAATAAAAACAAAATAAAATTTAGTTCAAACCCCACGTAGTCCTTGGGTGCACTCCTGGCATAACATAAGGTTTTCCGATATTTCCTTTCCGTCTCACCTTCCCCGGAAGTTTTAGGATGACACCTGCTACAACTCTCTTATCCAGGACGTGCTGAAGAAACGTCACTGCACTATATCCCCACTTCTAGTGTTAATGACCGTCCATTAAAATGGTGCTATTTCGGTTCAAACAGTAAAGACTGAGGGCCTTTAAACTATTACCACTTCACATTGAACAATCGTAACGTATTACAAAATCAAACTGTCACCTTCGCAAAACCAAAACCCAGTCGTGTGAACATGCATGTTCAGAATCAAACTGTCGCCTTCACAAAAAACAAAACCCACTCGTCTGAACATATCACTCCTGTGTTGTTTTTCCCATGACAACCGTAACACCTCTTGTCTACACAGATCTAGCCAGTGTTTTTATTTCACCATGGCAACCGTAACACCTCTTGTCTACACAGATCTAGCCAGTGTTTTTATTTCACCATGGTAACCGTAACAAATATTGTACATTTATCTAGCCTTGAGTTTAGTTCTAATAGATATCTGGAAGTCTGAAAATAAATTTTACATTTAGATTAATTTTATTTATTTTTCCCCTTCTATTTCTTGTTTTGTTAACATTATATTTAAATAATTGTAAATATGGAGTGTATACGAGCTCTGTAGTCCTGATTACCTGTGTCTTTAAATATAAGGCAGATAATATAAATATAAAACTGAATAAAAAAAAAAAATACTGACTGAGTTATATTTAGCCTTAGTACATTGAATAATAAACACCATAAAAAGCACTGAATTATTGATAAAAAACAAGGCAGGAGACAGCTGCAATAGAATGACACTAGCCACTCACCAATTGCGGTAAATGGGCAAAACAAAGCTCTGTAATTTCCTTAGGAGTGGCGAGAATCGAACCGATTACGGTAGACATTACGGTGTTTGTTTGAAAGAGTTCGAAAAATGATCAAATAATCGTTGAAGATAAATTTTTTTTTATTATTTATTTATTGTAATTTACAACTGTACAAAATAATACAATAGGTAAATATGTAGTGTGTTTCATATACACTTGAAAATCTTGGGAAGGAACCATCCATTGGTGGTACTTCAAACATTAATTTAAAGTAGAAGGTCTCGTGGCCATCTTCTTTTCAGACGCCTCGGAGGATTATCAGGGATTGTTAAGGATGAAAGATTAACAATTAATGGGTTAGGATGGTTAAGGAGTTTGGAATGAAAAGATTCATATCTGTTTTGGATCAAATCTGCAACGAATGGGATGTTAAGGTCTTTGTGAATGAGTTTATTTGTGAGCATCAATAGTAATAAGGAGTATGAGTAATAAGGAGCATCAAGGATTTTACGTAGGATTTTGGATTGTAACGATTGGATGCGGAAAGAATTTGATGGTTTGGTGGAGCCCCAGAGCTCAATTCCATATGTCCAAATTGGTCTGATTATTGTAGTGTATACTAATTTTTTTTAGTGAATGGGAAGTTTAGAGCGTTTGTCAAGTAAGTGTTGTAGCAATCGGAATCTACTAGCAGTTTCTTGTCGTTTCAGTCTCGAAGTATCAAATCTGTTCAACTGGCGTTAGTGGTGTTGTTGGTGTGTTGTTTGTTAAAAGTTTAAAAAAATAAAATAATGTTAATCATTGTTCATTTGGAAGAAGGTGGTCAGAGTATAATAAAACAGTCCATATGTCTAATAAATACAGTTTAGCAGAAATGTCTATCTACAACTGTAAGTTTTTTTTTTTTTTTGCTCTTATTTCTTCATTTCATATTCTCCATATTTCTTCTTATTTTTTATAACATTGTTTTTACATACTCCCCGTTAATATATCCTGATTTTCAGGTCCTAATCAGGGCTATAAAAACAAAAAGACAACAACCATCATTTAAAAAGAAAAAAGGTGATTAATAATTATGGACAAAGATAGTAGATTGATTACATTATTATTTATATAATTATAAATTACATTATTTATATACATATAAATGTGAGTAATAAATAAATGATACAGTGGAAAGAATCTATAAAGAATTAGTTAAATTAATAATGGAGCTTATGAAAAAAACAACAAAAAAAAAAACAAAAAACAATATTGTAAAAGGAAAGAACAGGGGGAAGACATAAATGGAGAAAGGGGAATGAAGAAAGTAAAAAATGCGAGAGCAAAAGACGTTACCTAAATAGAAATCTAAAGGTCAAAAGATGGTATGGATAAAGTAGTCAATGTGATAGTACAACAAAGGAAAAGAAAAAAAACCAAAATAAACAGGTGTAAAATACAAAATAATGAGAGCCCAAAAAGTAATAAAATGTATCAATATATAAAGAGCGTGTAGAAACGGATATATTAAAGGGTAGTATGTAAAAACATTGTTATAAAAAATAAGAAGAAATATGGTGAATACGAAATGAAGAAATAAGAGACAAAAAAATAACTGACAGTTGTAGATAGACATTTCTGCTAAACTGTTTGAAATTGCAGGAATAGTCGTTAGAGTGCAGGTCGACAAAGATGTTGGATAAACAGAAATCCAATGGTCAAAAAACGAACGTTGAGATAAAATAGTTAATAAGACATACATAAAGATTTAAATGATTAACTTTTTTCTCTCTAAAAGATGATTATTGTTGTATGAAGTATGCCCTCAACTTAAATTGCCGGAACACACTTCATTTT
>NW_027116375.1:59503-60324 GCF_000696795.3 Halyomorpha halys | reverse complement strand
GTTGATCGAAATTGATCTATAGTTGATCGAAATTGATCTATAGTTGATCGAAATTGATCTATAGTTGATCGAAATTGATCTATAGTTGATCGAAAAATAAGTTTGATTTATGAAAACATATATCTCAGGAACCATTCGACGTACAAATGTCTGTCAGCGCTTAAATTCAAGATAAATAAACATACTATAAAATAGTTTATAACATTTATCTTTGTAGTAGTAGTTTTTATGATATATGATAAAAAATAAATTCACAAAATATTAATTTCTAGTTTTTCAGATAAAATCTTAGATTTTTGAAAAAATATATTTCTGGAACCATTTTTTAATAATAAATAATCTGAATTAAACAACTACTTGTGACCATGGACACTACAACATGTTTGAAATGTTAGGAAATGACAACAAAAAAAGTTAAAATATAGGTGATGAATCCGTTCGTAGCTGTTTAATTAAATTTGTAACAACCGCGAAAACCTAAGAAATCATTACCTTATTTTATTATTTATTTCTTTTTTCTTTTTTTACTAATTCGTATAATCTTTCGTACTAATTTGTGGCCTCTGTGAAGAAAAGTTAGAGTACCACTGATCTAAAGCGAGGATGAGAAAAAACTTTATTAAAATACAAAGTTATGCTAGCCAACTTCATTGGACTGCCAGTCACACAGCATACTTATTTTAGTCTAATCAGGCAATATTTTTAATCTCAGGATAAGTAAACCTAGCCAGGTACACAGTAATAATTAAAAACATTAGGAATATATAACATAAGAACATGACTTTTTTGTCTTTCTTCTTTTTTTTTTTTTTTTTTTTTTT
>NW_027116375.1:39415-58378 GCF_000696795.3 Halyomorpha halys | reverse complement strand
CCTAATAATCCTCCTAGGCGTCTGAAAAGAAGATGGCCTCGAGATCTTCTCCTCTAGAAATGTTATTGGAGTTCTATCAGTGGGTAGATTCTCCACAGGTTTTTATCATGTCACTATGTCACCTACACCAAATTTACTGGTTGTATATATGTGTATACTGTTGTAAATATCAATAAATAAATCATTAAAAAAACTTTTAAATTCCTTATTTTATTATTCCACGTTATTTTACTTAGAAATAGTGAAAAACCTCTGAGGGCTCTTATAAACGTGCTTGACTATACATTACTCAAAGGATTACACAATAGCCTGAGGTTAATGTATTCTCTTCTACACAAACGATAGACTTTAAAAAATCAGACAACCAGAGGATGCTTAAACTTGCTTATTTAAAACTTAATGGACTTAAGTCTCATAACGTGAATATCTAGTTTCCTTACCGCTGTTGGGAAAAGTGTAATATAAAGGTTAGCTGACTGTATATTCGCTAGTGCTAGTATAAATAACATTTATTATTTTTTCCAATCCTATCATTATTCTTTTTTATTTATTTATTGAAATTTACAACTGTAAAAAAAAAAATACAATAAGTAAATTTGATGAAAGTTTGGAATACTCGATAATCTTGGGATGGAGTTACCCTATGGCGATATATCAATAATTAGTCAACTATCTACACCTCATGATAATAAAAAATAAAAAAAATATTTGTTTAGGTTGCAATTACATTTCGAATTTAGAATTAATCAGTTGGAACAGTTCGTAGACTATTTGTGTTTATCTTTACACACATAGTTTGGTTGCGGGTGGTTGGTTAGGCAAAGGAAAAGTTAACCCCCGCCAACAACACGATACATGCAGTCATCCCCCTCCACCCTGTACGATTAATTACCTCTGTATCTCTAATTAACGAACCGATGAACATTCTGAAACAGCTTACGGTGTAGTGTCAGTTAATTCAGACTAATTTAACCAGCCAAATATTAGAACTGAACTCTTGGTTTTATTCCGCATTGGTTTACTGTGAGGATAAACATTATTATTTTTTAAATAAATCAAATGGTATCCATGTTAAGGCTCAATACTCTTTATTATCAGCAACAATCTTACGTTTCGGCCTATTCGGCCATCCTCAATGAGAATCTTAAATATAAATTAACTCCTCAGATCCAGCTATCTAAAAACATTTTGCAGGTTATTCTGCCCAGGTCATTAATTACCCTATTTTGTGACAATTTCATTAATTTCTAAAACTTTTAATTTTAGATCAACTATCATATAAACTATATGTTTATGTGACAGTTGCTATTCTTAACTCCACATAATTATTCATTATATTAGGATTAAAATTAGCCATATATATGTGTGTGATTAGTTCTATTATTATTACACAAGTGTAAAACTCGTATTATTTACGTTTCCCACGTAACTGAACGTGGCACCAGTGCTAGAATGCGTGATCCGACCTCTATGCACAGTTTGTGAAAAACGTCATGTTACATGTGTTAATATTTTAATGTCTTTCTTATAAGAATTTTGTTTTGTTAATTGTTCCTAGAAAGTATTAATTAAAGAATTGACCAATAAAATTCAGTTTTATATTCAAGCCTTAATTTTTAAAACCTTCAATATATTTTGGGATCCTTATTATTCATATTTAAACTAGTCTGAACAGAAGAGAGAAAGAAGCACCAATTTATTGAGAACGGTTAAATACATTTTTTATATAGATATACTAAATTATTAAAAATAACATTTACTACAACTTATAATTTCTTCATATTGGCGATAGTTTTAGAGATCATTACATTGATGTGTGAAATCCTTATTAACTTCAATGTTTAGTTGCCATTAAGGGGCGTGGCTTAAGCTCCTCCCATTAGCGTCATTTTTGCTGAGAAGTAGAGTAGGGTCATGACCACGCCCTGGTATTTATGTGTTTTGACTTTAAGTAGTTTTTATTCATTGATATATAAATGAACTTTGCTGAAGACGTATTTTCACTCGCGTTTTACTTTTTTCGATGCTGGGAGATATTTTTTTTTTTCGTTTTCACCATGAGAAGAAGCTTCCTTATCTTTGGTATTGAGGAAACAAAAATATATACATAAAAAAAGAGGAAATGGTGAATTTATGTCCCACGGTACGAGTATACCCATCACCTTTATAAAACGTTCCTTGACCTTTCTCTATGGTTCCTAGTGGAATCGCAGGGCACTGACCACATCACCTTCCGACAGTTAGGGCTTGCAGTACTTAACCCTTCCCAACCCGAAGGACATCTACCTAACTTACGTTCAATATTTAGGGCTAACCTTTAAGGCTCTCGGTCCCTCGGGAACTCAGAACTAGCAAACTAACTCAGAAGTTATTAATAATGTCTCTGTTTAACCAAGCTAGGGGTATTACTTACTGTGTGGTCTGTCTGTTGCCTATTCATCCAAGTGAATTCTCCAGTTAGAGCTCTGGATCGAAAAAGTGTATAAAATTGTTTTATGATATACATTTTATATTTTTATGAAAAATTATTCCAATATATTGTATTTGTCTCTAAAATAATTCACTGATATAATAGCACAGGAGCCCAAGAGAAGAAAAAAAAGGAAGTTATTTTACCTTATATTGTTTTATTTACGATATTGATATTTATTTTCAAAATAAAAAATATGCAATAAAATAAATAAAAATAATAAAAACAAAAAACTCTCTTAAAATATATACAAACAAAAGAATAGACAAGATGAACATAATTAAACTATCTCTATGAAAAATAAATAAATAAAATAACATAATGATAAAATAATATATACAATATTATAACTCTTTAAAATATTAAAATTACTAATTAATACCGAAAGATTATAAGAAGATAAAGGCTGTATGAGAAAAATAATAACCAAATTAAGAAAGGAGAACAAATAATAAAATATGTATGAAAACCTAGTTAAACGATATTTAAAATAAATTGAATATGTAAGTAAAACAAAAGGAATTAAAAATAAATAAATATTAAGTTATATAATCTAAAAGAAATAAAAAAAAATTAAATCACGTGATTATACAATCCAATTTTTTTTTTTTAATTTTATTTATTGCTATTTACAACTGTACATCATAATACATTTAGTAAATCTGATCTAAGTTAAATTAGAGTGTTACAGGCGTGTAGAGAAACTACCCATTGGTAGCACTCTAATGTCATTTTACATTAGTTGGTCTGGTGGCCATCTTCTTTTCAGGCGCTTCGGAGGATTGTCAGGAATGGAAGAGGATGCAAGATTAGAAACTAAGGGGTTTGAGTGGTTAGATAGTTTATAATGGAAGGAGTGATATCTGGTTCGGGTTAGATCGGTTACATAGGGCACATTAAGGTCTTTATGTATGATTTTATTTGTGACAAAGTAAGGAGCATTGAGGATTTTACGAAGGATTTTGGATTGTAAGGGTTGAATACGAGAGGAATTCCAAGATTCAGTGGAGCCCCAGAGCTCAACTTCATATGTGCTGGAAGTTTAGACCGTTTGTCTAGTAAGTACTGTAATAGTCGAAATCGACGTGCAGTTTCCTGTCTTTTCAGTCTGCAATTAATTATTAGAAATAAAATTTGCCCATCTTCGAATATTACGGGGGGGGGGGCATATATTACCAGAAAGAAATGGTTACATTAATTCCAACGGGGGTTTAGAGGAGACCCTCCTGGCCAATCAGTAGAAGTGCCAGGAAGAAAAAAAGTCAGTTATCTCACCCCAATCTTAGATTACTTTAACGAAAACTATGTATAATTACTAGTCGAAATTGATGAGTCTTCCAAGTATAGATAGGGGGGGATAAAAAATTGCAGCTGTTTCAAAACGTGAAAAAAAATTAATTTTTCATATGGAGCTCTATATATTTAAAACTACCAACACCTAAAAGAACATCATTTAAAGAAGTGTAACTTTGCTAAAATATGACCCTAAGAGTGCTATTTACGTTCAATTGTATTCGAAATATAGCTTTTAAAAAACAACATTTCATAAAAAAATGCGCTGAAAGATCAGTAGTTTGTTAATTTATTTTGAGAAAACTGTATCTCAAAAACCATTCGACGTAATGATGTCTATCAGCACTCAAATAAAAGCTAGTTTTATGTGCTATAATGTAGTTTATGACGTTTAACTCCTTAGGAGTAGTAGCTTTCATGATATTTGCTTATACAAATTGATTTATAGTTGTTCGGACAAATTTTCATGTGCAAAATTTATATTCGAGAATATTTTATAGACCACAACCCCTACAAAGCTACTTGTCATAAACTGATTTATATGAAGTTAAATTACTTTCATTTTGAGTGCTGGCATACATTACTAAGTCTTCTCCTTTAAACTTACTTTATATTTTCATATATATCCTAGCGATATGGATATTAAAAAAATAAATAAATAATATTATTTAGTGTTCCGCTCTAAAAATATAATATTTAATGGAAAATTAAATATCGATAAATGGGACGAGCTTATTTCAGCTTTAAGGATTTTTTACAAAAGATAATAAATCTTTTATTTACTAAATCTAAATAAATCTTTATTAGGTTTTATATTTCTGAAAAGAAAAACATTTTTATGTTGAAGAGATGAGAAGTATTTTTTTGTCTTTTTGGTGCTAACTGACTTCACCTAGAGAAGGAATAAGATTATCCTTTCTCAGTGTGGTAAAATAAAGAATTCTGGTCCTAAAAATATCTAGTTTTTTCATGTTCGGAAATTAACGAAAAATGTAAGAAAAAACTTGATTTATATGAACTTTGTTAGTAATTAGTTCTGTATGATATATTTTAAACGACGGGATACTACCATACCCTTAAACTATTACTGCTATTCATGTTGGATAACAAAAATATGATGAAATGAAAATGAAATAGCCTTTTATTTGTGCAATGAATTAAAATCATACAAAATACTATAGAAACATCTAAAGAAGATAGAGAGAAAAAATATATAAATTTATATATATAATAGTTGACAAACCATTAACTTCTATCAATGTTCTTTCTATCTTACTATATACTTTCGATAGGCTTTCCCTTTCGGGAGTAATAGTCAGTAATAGTCACTTCCCGGGGTGACCACTCCTATTGGGAGGCGAGTTCTTTCCATTTCTCTTTCCAGACATCCCTGCCCCTAGCAGCTCTCCACCAGAGGGATCCTTCCATCCTCTTGTATATATTGCTCCATTTTTTCTTTTGACGTCCTCTTCTTTGAAGGTCGTATAGAGTCCATTCAGCGGCAATTATTGGCTATCTATCATCATTGCCCTGCACATTTCCATTTGCATAATCTTGTCATCTCCAGCGTGTCAATGAGTTCTGTTTCTTTCTAGATCCAAGCATTTTTTATTCAATCTCTTTTCCTCACGTTCATAATGCTTCTTCCAATATTATTTTTCCACACCTGTAATTTCCTCTCCTGAGCTATAGTCAGTGACCACGCTTGGCATCCATAAGTGACCACTGGGCTAATGCAACCATCGAAGTCCTGCCTTTTAAGGTCAATACTTGTAATAGTACCCTTCATTATATGCCTGAGGGACCAGGACTTTTTCCAGCCGAGTGCCAATCTCCTCTGGACCTCCTTTGCTCCTCTATCCGTGAATGATATTAACTGACCCAGATAAATATATTCTTCAACATATGCCAACTTATGGTTGTAATTTCACATTCCTCTTTTACGCCATTTGTCATAAGTTTCGTCTTCTTGTAGTTCTGATTAAGACCAACCTCTTCACACAATGCCAGAAGCATCATTTCTCTCAGTTGTTCTATGCCTTTTGCAAAGAGCACAATATTATCTGCAAAACATAGGTTGCTCAGCCATTTTCCATTTATCTTAATGCCTATTTCTTCCCATTCCAAAATAAATGTGTTATATGAACTTTGTTAGTAATTAGTTAGTGTATGATATATTTTACACGACGGGATACTGTCATACCATTATACTATTAATACTATCCATTAGTAACAACGATTTTTAGAACTGATGAAATATTAAACTCAGGTGCGAAGGATTGTGTGATCGGATTCATAGTCTACGGCAAACTGAATTCAAAACTAAACCTCTCCTTCTTCAGTTTAAATAATTTCAGAAACAGAGGAGGCAAAGGATCTAGCCTTAGTCTTAGATATCTTTGGAAGACTAAACAGTCTGTGCGTGGCACGAGGCATGCTGAATGCTACGTGACGATGCTACGTGAGATTGTCACGGTATACACTTTCAATGGCCATATTTTTAGAACTTTTATCAATATAGTAAATTCAAGAATTTCCATTGGTTTTTACTAACTTTATATTGTTGGTAATTGACCTTTAAGTTGTCACCTAAACGGTTTTGGAAGAAAAAAAAGAAGACATTATTTTTAAAAATAAAAGACGAAAGAAAGAAGAAACGAAACTGAATTATACTTTTTTTTGAAGTGGAAGAATTGCTAGCTAAACATGAATCTTCTGTTTGTCTGCCCTAAACGAAAACCTAAGAAAGAACATGACCTTTTCATGAAAATCAAGAGTCAGTGAATAAAGAAAAGGGAAAATGGAAAAATGAATAATGGAAAATCACGAAACACATTTTTCTTTCGGAAGATCGTTGATTGTCCGTGTGTAAAAAAGAAAAATATAAAAGAAAGATAATTAAGTTTATAATTTTTTTTTTTTAAATAATTTATTTATTGATATTTACAACTATATACACATATATACAACAAGTAAATTTGCTGTAGGTGACATAGTAACATGATTAAAACATGTGGAGAATCTACCCACTGATAGAACTCCAATAACATTTCTAGAGAAGAAGATCTCGAGGCCATCTTCTTTTCAGACGCCTAGGAGGATTATTAGGTAATGAAGGAGAAGCCAGGTTAGAAACAAGTGGATTTGGGTGGTTGAGAAGTTTATTATGGAAGGAACGGTATCTGGTTCTGGCCAAATCGGCAACATATGGAATATTGAGGTCCTGATGGATGACTTGATTTGTGACAAAGTAAGGAGCATTAAGGATTTTACGAAGGATTTTGGATTGTAACGATTGGATTCTGGAGGAATTTGATGGTTTAGTGGAGCCCCAAAGCTCAACTCCGTATGTCCAGATAGGCCTTATTATAATCATGTAGATCAGTCTTTTGTAATGGATTGGCAATTAGTAATTTGTAATGGATTCCATGTCAGTCGTTTGTCGAGATGTAGTCCTGAGTAACGGATCTGTTCGACAGGAATAAGTGGGGTATTATTAAAGGATATAATTTTCCGAAAGTTAAAAACCTTTACTTATTACTTTAATGAAAACTATTTATTATTACTAGTCTAAATTCATGAGTCTACCAAGTATACATAGGTAGAGGAAATAAAAAATGGCGGCTGTTTCAAAACGTTAAAAAGAATTAATTTTCTATTCGGAGCTCTATATCTTTAAAACTACCAACAACACAAGAAAACCTAAGTAAATTGTTAAATTATTGAAAATAGAGTAAATTTGCTAAAATATTAGACCTAATAGAGCTATTTACTTTCAATAGTTCTCGAGATATATCGTTTTAAAAAGCAACATTTCATAAAAATGTAGTGTAATGAATATATCTCGCTTTTGTTTTTCTAGCCTTGATGAAGACCTGAAAATGAGGTCGAAACGTCGGGACAAAAAAATGATATTTTGTTTATGTTTTCTCTGTGATCGCTCCCCCGGCCATCTTCTTCTCTTTTGAAAGATTAGTAGTTAGTGAATTTATACGGCAGTGTCTATGTCTCATAAACCATTCGACTTACAGATTTCTATTAACCCTCAAATTAAAACTAGTTTAATGTACTATAAAGTAGTATATGAGGTTTATCTTCGTAGTTTTCATGATATTTCCTAAAATAAATTGATTTATATAATTTGTGTTATTTGGACAATAAGAAATAAAAAATTTGGAAATATATATAACTATGAATATAATTTTCTTATATTTTTTATTATTATCTTATATTTCCAAATTTTTTAGTTTATTATTTCTTTTAAATTTTATGTTTCTCTGATTAATGGTTGTTTTCTCTTTTTGTTTTATAGCCCTGATAAAGGCCTGAAACTCAGGTCGAAACATCTTGAATAAATAATTATGAGAGATAGTTGACCGTGGATGATAAATGAGGAGAAGATGGTTGGGGGTGCGGTCAATGAAACACAATTAAGTATAACTAACTTATTTTAATGTGCCGACGTTTCGGCTAGAGTTTCTAGCCTTCTTCAGGGCTGCTTGCTGAAAAGGCGCTTAACTTTTCAGCAAGCAGCCCTGAAGAAGGCTAGAAACTCTAGCCGAAACGTCGGCACATTAAAATAAGTTAGTTATACTTATTTGTGTTTCATTGACCGCACCCCCAACCATCTTCTCCTCATCTTGAATAAATAATTGTTTGTTTATTTGTTTTTTTTCTGCTAATGTTACCACCCGACCATCTTCTCTTCTGAAAGATTAATAGATAGTGAATTTATTTTGAAATATCTATTTCTCATAAACACTCAAATTAAAGCTAGTTTAATGTACAATTAAGTAGTTGTTGTTGTTTGCTAGTTTTGAAAGGGCATTTAACAGCCTGGTCATCAACGCCCGTTGGATGTTGGCTTTGGTAAGGCCTAGTTGTTTTAGTTATAGCTTTGGTATGGTGTACTGATCCGCACCAATTATAATTAAATTTGTGGCAATTATAATTTGTTTAATAATCGTTACGATATTGGAAAGGATGGTGAAAAGCAGATAACTGACCGTTCTAATTTTAAAAATAAGGCAAGTAAAATAGATAACTATAATAATTAAAGGTTGGTTATTAAGTTAGTCTGATAGATGAATTTAATGACTTTTGCAATTACAGATTCGTCGTTTCTCAACGCCATTGGGACATTTGTTGGTAACCCTAACTGGTTTAGAGTTGATGTGTAGTGACGACATTCTTCAAAAATGTGTTTGACGGTCAGATTGCTATTACGTTTTGAACATTTTGGAGGTGCCTCTCCTGTTATGAGATGGATGTGTGTCGGTATGTCGGGTATGTCCTATTCTGAGTCGGGTGATCACTACTTCGAGTTGATGTAATCCAGAACTTCACATCTTTCTTTATAGGTTTCAACTTACTGGGTGGACTTTCATCACACATTGCCTGGCATCTTTTATTAATATATTCCTTTAAAGGCTATTCAGTAGTTTATTACACTCATCTTCGTAGGAGTAGTAGTTTTCATGATATTTGCTAAAATAAATTGATTTATTGTAATTCCGACAGTAAGTTTGATTTGTGAAAAAGTATATCTCAGGAACAATTCAACGCTTGCCAGCGCTTAAATTAAAGCTAGTTAAATTTACTATAAAGTAGTTTATAACGTTTATCTTGTTAGGACCAGTAGTTTTTATGATATATGACAAAATAGATTTACAAAATATTAATTTCTAATTCGGATAAAATTTTTCATTTAAAAAAAAAAATCTCTGGAACCATATGACGTTTTGTCTGCCAGCACTCAAAATTAAGGTAATTTAACTTACTACCAATTAGTTTGGACCCGTATATTTGTAGGGGTAGTATTTGTTTTGATATTCACGTATGATTATAAATTTGCAAATGAAAATATTTCCCAACAACTATAAATCAATTTATTTTAGCAAATATCATGAAAAGGTACATTAAAATAGCTTTAAGTGCCAATAGACTGTAATCTGTATATCAAATCGTTCCTGAAATATATATTTTTCAAAATTAATTCATTTTCTGCTGATCTTTCAGTAAATTTTTTATAAAATGTTGCTTTTTAAAAAGCTATATCTCGAGAACTGTTGAACGTAAATAGCCCTATTAAGGCCTATAGTTTCATCAAATTTTCTCTACTTTAAATGATGCTCCTTTAGATTTTCTAGTAGTAATGGTAGTTTTAAAGATATAGAGCTCCGAATAAAAAAATAATAATTTTTAACGTTTTGAAACAGCCACCATTTATTCCCCCTACCTATACTTGGCAGACTTATCAATCTTGATCAGTAATTATACATAGTTTTCATTAAAGTAATCAAAAATTGGGGTGAAATAACTCCCTTTTTTCTCCTCGTAGGCTCCTGTACTATTAGCTCCGTAGCTATAAACACCGCTGCAACTTTCAAACTGGTCCAAGATTGGTGGGCCCTCGGCTATACTGACTCATCAACAGTCGAAATGTACAGAATCCAAGATGGCCACAATGGCACTTAATGGGGGCAGACAGGGTCTGGTTGTTTATGGTCTTTATAGAATAATGTTCTATTAGGTTTTCTAATAGTGTTCTAGTGTTGTTGATAGTTTTAATGATATAGAGCTCTGAATGAAAAATTAATTTTTTTTAATGTTTTGAAACAACCGCCATTTTTTATTCCCCCTACCTATACTTGGCAGACTCTTTAACACTAGTAGTTATGTCTAGTTTTCATTAAAGCAATCAAAAATTGGGGGAAAATAACTGCACTTTTTCTCCCCTTGGGGTCTTGTGCTATGCGGAGTATGATCCTCAAGGGAGGATACAGTAGCTACATATTGATTCTGAGGTCCGTAGAGTTCATACACTGTACTGTGGAAGGAATGCGATGGGCGCCCTATTAAGGAACTCCCACTTGTAACTAGAGGGATGTTTGGTAATGGAGCTCACATCCAGAATATAAGCAGTATAATGAGATTGTTATGAAGGAGTCTGTTAATATTAATGTATACAAAGCTTTAGTTTAAATCAGTTTAGGTTACATACCAGGAAGTCTCTATATAACATTTAACTTATTATAAATAACTATCACTTTTAAAATATAGAGCATTCTGAAAAACAAAAAAAAAAAAAGAGAAAAGTTATTTCATTTAGGGTGTTTAATTTAGGTATTCCCCGGAGTAAAAATTGGGGGATATTACCCAAATTAATTATTATACTGGTAAGCTGGTTCAAATTAAGGTATTACTGATAGTTTGCTGGTAATGAGTGGACTGTATTTAAATAACGTGATATACTTTAAAATAAAATACCTCTATTCTGGATGGTTTGAACAAAATAGTTACAATGTGATTAGTTGGTTAGTGAGAGATTTGGTTTTATTACATGAATGGGTTTAAATATTGCAGTTTACTTGTGTGATGTTCTTGAGAGTTCAATGGTGATTCTTGTTTGAAGATGTACATGAAAGAAGGGTTCCTCTTGGTTCCTTTTCCTCATCCTCCCGCCGCCCCCGCCTCTCTCGCCTGAGTGTACAGATTTACTCATTCATGATTTATGAGAAGAGACTTTCCTGAAGAGTACTGTCTCTTTCTTCACCAACAGAACAACCACAGGTCAAGATGGCTACTCAACTGGTACAGGCCACGATGGCTTCTTTTTTGGTACTGACCCCTATGTTTGGGGACCAAGATGGCTGCCCAGGCTTCTTACTGCATATCTTTGCCACTAGATGCCATCATGAATTTCCTTTCAGAAGTGAGGGGGCGCCTTACTTAAACATAGGGTTTAGCTCAAAAAGTTTAATATTGTATAGAAAATTAAATACCATAAAATGAGATGAGGTGTCAGATTTTGAGATTTTTTTTAATGCTTCTTTTTATTTATTTATTTAGTAATAGGTCAAGCCGTACATGGTTGATATAACTTTTATATTTTTTTAACGATTAATAAATACAATTGATGCCCCTATGGAGGGGTATAGTCTCATACAAAAGACACCCCTAACTATATACAGTTTTATAGTTAAAAGAAAATATGATAAAATAAATAGATAAAAATAATACTTCTTAGTAAAAGAGAAAAGGTATAATTAATAACAAAAAATAACGATATTTGTAGACTTACCAAAATAAACAATTGCCCTATAATGGTAAAACGAAAAAAGTTAATTTGAAAAATAATAGTAATAAGTAAAATAAAGGTAGTGCGAATAATACAATTAATAAATATAGGATTTATAAGAAAATGTCCTGCAGCAGTCTGTTTGGGCTTCGGGTTGAGGTTGGGTTTCCCAAGTTGTAGGTCACTGTTTCTTTAACTATCCGCAATTGGGAGTGAAACGTCATGAACTGTTTCTTTATGTAATCCTCTATTGACTCCATCAGTAATTCTTTTTAATGTTATTTTTCTTTCAATTCAATTCGAGTATAATTAAAGATACTTTTTAACTATTTCTATGAGGATAAGATGTAGCTGATATTATCATCCATTTAGTTCTTCATTTACATGGCAAGTATATTAAAAAACGTTTGTAATTTTTTTTTTTAAATTTATAAATATAAAATAACTATAAAATAACACTTCCAATAAGTCGATTTTAACGGAATAATTGCTGTCACATTCCAGGTATACAATTGTCTTAAATATTGATATGTATTAGAAGTAGCAACTGGAAGAAAGGAGAAATTGGAATTTAATGTATGTTCTTCTGTCGGTATGTCGTACCTGATAACGGGTTTATACCTAAGGTGGCTGGGGCATTGGCCTTAGGCGGCAAAACATATAAACAAGAAATTATTTATTCGTGCCGAAGTTTCGACCTGAGTTTCAGATCTTCATCAAGGCACTAAAAGAAAAAAAAAAACAACCGTCATTCAGAGAAACATAAAATTGAAAATAAATAATAAGTTAACAAATTTTGAAACATATATAACAATAAATATAACTTTCTTGTATTATTTATTATTATTGTGTATTTCCAAATTTTTTAGTTTACTATTTCTTTTCAATTTTATGTATCTCTGAATAATGGTTGTCATCTCTTTGTTTTTATAGCTCTGATGAAGACCTGAAATTCAGGTCGAAACGTCTGCATGAATAAATAATTTTTAAATTTAATAATCCTTTGACTGGAAGAATTTAAGGTATTAACTTGATTTAGTGAATGATAACACTTTCTTCCTTCTTACTGTATAATAATTTATTACTTATTACATAGCAACGTTTCGGGAGATTTCCCCCATCTTCAGGCTGCTGATAACAAAACTTATCTATAACATATAATTATTCTCCTATAAGTCTTATTAGCTAATATCTTAAAAATTATTGTCATAATGAGTAAAAATTTTTTTTTTTTCAAATGTCCTACATTGCAGGAGAACAATTACCTTTCTGCTAAACCAGAAACCAGAAAGGTAATTGTTCTCCTGCAATGTAGGACATTTGAAAAAAAAAAAATTTTTACTCATTATGACAATAATTTTTAAGATATTAGCTAATAAGACTTATAGGAGAATAATTATATGTTAAAGATAAGTTTTGTTATCAGCAGCCTGAAGATGGGGGAAATCTCCCGAAACGTTGCTATGTAATAAGTAATAAATTATTATACAGTAAGAAGGAAGAAAGTGTTATCATTCACTAAATCAAGTTAAATAATTTTTGTTTATTTCTTTCTTTTTTTTTTCTGCTGATAGTACCACCCGACCATCTTCTCTTCTGAAAGATTAATAGATAGTGAATTTATTTTGAAATATCTATGTCTCATAAACACTCAAATTAAAGCTAGTTTAATGTACTATTAAGTAGTTTATTACACTTATCTTCGTAGGAGTAGTAGTTTTCATGATATTTGCTAAAATAAATTGATTTATTTTAATTCCGACAGTAAGTTTGATTTGTGAAAAAGTATATCTCAGGAACAATTCAACGCACAGATGCTTGCCAGCGCTTAAATTCAAGATAGTTAAATTTACTATAAAGTAGTTTATAACGTTTATCTTGTTAGAATCAGTAGTGTTTATGATATATGACAAAATAGATTCACAAAATATTAAT
This sequence comes from Halyomorpha halys, assembly GCF_000696795.3. NCBI lineage: Eukaryota > Metazoa > Arthropoda > Insecta > Hemiptera > Pentatomidae > Halyomorpha > Halyomorpha halys. The sequence continues at coordinate 44,600 of NW_027116375.1, read as the reverse complement.
TTCGAGTTCGGATAGATAAAATTTTTGATTTTTGAAAAAAAAAATATCTATCAAAAAAAAAAATATATAAATATAAAAAATAGCAGGTCAAATAAATAGTTTTTTGTTTATTTGTGTTTTTTTTTGCTGATCGCACCCATCTTCTCTACTTATTAATAACTATCAACTATCAAAATAGTCAGCTATCAACTTCTCATTATGATTTGATATTGTTAGAAAGGCGGGTTTTACCTCATTCTGATGTAGAATAAATAATTCAGTAATAAAAAATAAAAAAAATAAATTTTTTTCTACTGTTTTTTTATGAAATGTTGCTTTTTAAAAAGCTATATCTCGAGAACTATTGAACGTAAATAGCTCTATCAGGGCTTAGAGTTTAGAGAATTTGCTCTACTTTAAATGATGCTCTCTTAGATTTTCTAGTATTGTTAGTATAGTTTTTAAGATTTAGAGCTCCGAATAAAAAATTAATTATTTTTAACGTTTTGAAACACCCACCATTTTTTATTCCCCGTACCAATACTTGGCAGACTTATAAATTTTGACTATTAATTATACATAGTTTTCATTAAAGTATTCAAAAATTGGTGTGAAATAACTGCCTTTTTTCTCCTTGGGCTCCTGCACTATTAGCACACATGAACACTGAACACCGCTGCAACTTTCAAATTGGCTCATCAACAGTCGAAATGTACAAAATCCAAGATGGCCACTCTGGCATTTAACGGGGGCAGACAGGGTCTTGTTTATGTGAGCCGAATAATTAGCTCATATTCCAGTCAAAGGCCAGAAAGCTCTGGTTCCGGACTGTAATATCGACTAAAACACTCAAAATGTCCAATCTAAAACGTACTGACGCAGACAGGGCTGGTTAGAAACTATCTTGGTCACTAATTAGCTAGAACTGATTTTAAAACAAAGATGTTCAACCTGTTGCTAAGCGACCCCTTAGCAACGGTTTAACAACCCTTAGCAAGTGTTTCTTTTACATAATTATGACAACACAAATATAAATACATATTTTTCTTCTGTTATAACGTAAGTCGAATCAAAATAATATAATGGAAGATTGTTGATTGACCGTGTGAATAGATAAAAGTAATATGGTCCGGGTACGGTAAAAAAAAACTCAAATAGTAGAATTATACTATTTTATTGAGCCAACGTTTCGCCCCACGTTGCAGGGCTTCGTCAGGGCTAAAAAAGATACAAACACATAGTTACTAAAGGAAAAAAGAGAAAAAGAACATAAGTGTAAAATAACAGGGGTATGAAATGTAAAAAAGTAAGATATAATAAGAAAAATAAAAGGTTGTAAATAGTAAATGAAAAGAGTAATAGTAACAGATAGATAAGAGAAGAAATATTAAAGAAAATACAAATAAAGAGATGTAAAAAGAAAAAAAAAACACAAATCAAATGATGAGACAGAATGCATACCTGTTTTGACGTAAGTCAAAAATAAAATGACCGTTAGTATTGGGAGGAGTGGGGACGACAGTTATGCCACAATAACGAAACAAATTTTTAGATTAAACAAAGTAAAAAAGTATTTAAATTAGGTGAACAGTAAAGTATAACCTAATTTTTTTTTCTTTTTACATCTCTTTATTTGTATTATATCTAATATTTCTTCTCTATCTGTTACTATTACCCTTTTCATTTACTATTTACAACCTTTTATTTTTCTTATTATATCTTAATTTTTTACATTTCATACCCCTGTTATTTTACACTTATGTTCTTTTTCTCTTTTTTCCTTTTGTAACTATGTGTGTGTATCTTTTTTAGCCCTGACGAAGCCCTGCAACGTGGGGCGAAACGTTGGCTCAATAAAATAGTATAATTCTACTATTTGAGTTTTTTTTTACCGCACCCGGACCATATTCCTTTTAACAAAATAATATAAATAAAAGTAAATGTAACTAAATTAAATACTAATACTAATTAAATACTATTTAAAAATTAATTATAAAATATGGCGTTAACAACACCATATCCGTTTAAAATCTATATATAAGAATTAAAAATAAGGAGATAATATTTCTTCCTGTATTAACTCCATGTGGGAGATGCCCTCCCACCTTCTCAATTTCAGGTCAGTTAGTCAAAGTCCAAGTTATTAATGAAGTTTGATAAGTCCAGCCTCTAGTTCTTGTAGGTCTAATATTATATCAATCAAAATTTACTCCTTTCGACTGGTCTATAATTATTCAGTTCAAGTCAGGTGTATACTATGAGTATAAATAACTTTGGCCGCTGAATGCCGGTTGATCCATGTTATTTTCGATCTATTCTCATTGTAATATGAAATATGCGAGAAAATAATGTAAACAATAAATATAAATAAATGATATTTTTAATATAAGATATTTAATTTTTATTTATAAGATTTATTACAATATAATAAACAAATAAATAGATAGAATACAATAAAGTTAATTTCACTTTAAAAACTATAAATTAAGTTATTTTAGCAAATATTATGAAAATTACTATTCCTACGAAGATGAACGTCAGGAACTACTTAATAGTACATTAATCTAGTTTTAATTTGACATCTATCCGTGTTTATAGAAATCTATTAAGTTCAAATGGTTTTTGAGGTATAGATATTTCAAAATCTCTCGGTGGAACCTGCCTGCTAGGGACCTCTCAGTTGCGAATTGAGAGACCTCTCCTAGGAGTGGCGGTCCGAATATAATGCCCGAGGTTACGGGGCCTATATTGCTGGGATAATCATGCACAAAGTAGTTCTAATGATCCAGAGTTAATTAAGTGGGCTCGGACAGCATGGAAATCAACGGTTCCGACATGGCACTCAAAAGGTAGTACAACTTGCTGCATGGGACATGTAATTTAAACAACATAAAAATCAGTAAAGACTAAAATAACTTTATCTTTACATATTTACAAGAACTACATGTTATTCTTACTGTTACAGAGTCTCTCCCTTATCTATCTAGTGCTAGGAAATATATAAGTACACTTGAGAAGAGGGGATAGAAAGAATAGTGAAATAGGAGAAGGGGTTTGGACCAATCAGATAATTCAGGAAATTAGGCAGAGCCTAGAGACCCTATGAAATTAGAAGTAAGTATCTGGGAGGGGGAAAAGGCGTGACTAGAAACAGGGTGGCCAGGCTTCCCAGAAATTGGGGGTAAGGGACCATGACCTAAGGACTTGTGAGAACTGACTTACATGTGTTAAACATAAAATAGTTGACTGATGCAAGTCCATTGTGAGATGACAGCTTGTACCTGCCTAAGTGTCAACCCTTGCTTTTTTACATTGATATAGAATACTAAGGAAAGGTAACTTCCTCTATGGTCAGTTCCTGTCGAAATGTGCCAGATGTCTATAGTTTATAATGGTAGTCTGTTTATAATAGCTGTTATACTTTAGCGTTCGTTAACTTGTACATCCCGTATATATTTACGGGAGAGGTTTCTTAGTTCACTTGTGCAAGCAGAATTATAATTTGGAGTGGAGCAAGGGATGCAGTATACGACATGTGATCTATGTATGTACTCATAATATTAGCTATTTTCTAATCAATCTATATATCCTTCATTCGTTGGTTGAGTTTTTGTTCGTAGCCGTGATGAAGGCTTGGAATTCTGGCCGAAACGTTTGCACTAATAAATAAGTTTTTTAAAACTTATTTCTGTTATTCTCTTATCGCTCCCCCGGCCATCTTCTCTTATGTTTTCATTCATTCAGTTTTCAGTAAAACATAAATTTCTTCCTTGTTTTTAGAAACTTTATAAAATTTATTGCTTCATATAAAAATTAGGCGACTTAAAAGTATGTAAATAAAAGTATGTAAATAAGGCGCCTGTCTGCCAACCCAAAGGTTGCGAGTTCGAGTCCCTGGCCATACCCGGGATTTTTTGAAGCATATAATTATACAATACTTACTCACAGCCTCCCCCCGTTAGCCAATGGGTGGTACTCACAAAACATAGGCGTGGGAGTGACGAACCTACCCTGTGAAAACCTCGTTATGAAAGGCATGTCTTTCCAAAGTATATCGCAAGAGGGCTTGGACCTCTACGGACTGTCGCGCTATTAATAATAATAATAAAATTGTATATTATTTATTCGATATTCAAATGATTGAAACTCATCCTCGGATACTTCACTCTTGTATTTTTAATCTTAGATATTTGGGAACGGAGTTGAGCTTTGGGGCTCCACTAAACCATCAAATTCCTCCAGAATCCAATCCTTACAGTCCAAAATCCTTAATGCTCCTTACTTTGTCAAAAATCAAGTCATCCATCAGGACCTCAATATTCCATATGTTGCCGATTTGGCCAGGACCAGATACCGTTCCTTCCATAATAAACTTCTCAACCACCCAAATCCACTTGTTTCTAACCTGGCTTCTCCTTCATTACCTAATAATCCTTCTAGGCGTCCGAAAAGAAGATGGCCTCGAGATCTTCTCCTCTAGAAATGTTATTGGAGTTCTATCAGTGGGTAGATTCTCCACATGTTTTTATCATGTTACTATGTCACCTACAGCAAATTTACTTGTTGTATATATGTGTATACAGTTGTAAATATCAATAAATAAATTATTAAAAAAAAAAGAAGATATTTGGGAAAAAATATTTCATATATAATGAGAAAATAAAAAAAAATTTACGTTTATTGTTAGGAATGTTGCGTTGGAAATAATTTAGCCCCCCTGTCTATATTTTCAAGTCAATAACTCTCTATGAATAATTTAATGCAGTTTGTTGAGGAAGCATTCTGTATTCTCTCCGATGGAATGCAAAACGTCTCTTTCTGTATTATTCTCTAGTTCTACTTTGGTTTGCCTTTCCCTTTTGCTCTAGGAATTTTAATTTGCTCGAATTTCCATTCTCGCTTGTTGAATCTTAAGCAGTTCTCGCCAAAAACATCTTTTAGACCTTGTGGTTTTTGCATTAAATTTTCCAACTGTTCTAATCAGCATTGATTTCCTTTCTTGTGGATCGTTCAGCCTTTAGCCATGGCAATACTGTAAGTTAATGATAATTTTTTTTTTAATCTTTATTGAAATTTACAACTGATAATAATAATACATTCCGTAATTTTTTTTTTAAATTATTTATTTAATGTAATTTACAACTGTACAAAATAATACAATAGGTAAATATGTAGTATGTTTCATATACACTTGAAAATCTTGGGA
>NW_027116375.1:35397-37981 GCF_000696795.3 Halyomorpha halys | reverse complement strand
GGAATGATCGAATCTTTGTACCCAATAAACTTTTGAATTTGTGGACTGATTTTCGTGGTTTTTTTTTTTGGTTTTTTTTATACATGTTCCCTTTCACCAAGAGATAATGAAATATTAAATATAATGAAATCCCCAAATTATAGTGTAGGAAAAAAGTTATGAATAAAATTGAGCGTTTTTGGTTTGTAGCTCAGAAAGCACGTTATGCTTTTTCACTGTTATTGTACAAAAATCGATTCTTCTCATTCCGGGCAATAAGAAAACAGTATTACTGATTCATACGAGGAGGAATTGGTTGTGGGTGCGGTCAAAATAAAAGACAAATAAGTTTATGTAACTTATTTAATCGTGCCAACGTTTCGGCTGGAGTTTCTAGCCTTCATCAGGGCTAAGAATAGAACCTCTTTTCTTTCCCTATCTTTATTTTACCACCTTCTTTTTTAAATTTCCCTTACCCACGTTATTAGTTATATTCACCATATATTGTTATTGTTGTTTTGAAAATAATTTTTTTTTATTCATTTCTTTTGTTAAACTTTACTTATATTTTGCCTCTTTATCAATTATTGTATGGTTACATATATTTTCTTTCTCTCAATTTTATTTTTTTCCCATATTTTAATTTTTAAATTATTAATAACTAATATATTAATATTTCTTTGCATTAGATAACTTCATTTTTATTTTTATTTCCTTAATAATGTTATTTTACCTATTTATTCAATTACCTACGTATACATTTTATTTTCCACTTCTCTCATCACTTCATTTATTAATTTCATTCTGTAAAATTATTCACTTATGTCATTCTGTTTATATTTTATTTTTTTATTTTCTATATTCATTGGTTCTTGGTTCCGTACCTCCAACCATCTTTTCCTCGTATAAGTCATCCGCGGTCAACTATCTCTCATAAATATTACTGATTCAATTAAGCTATATTCTAACTTTTTTAAATTATAAAAACATAATGTGGCTTGGGGTAAATTTTTTTTTTAGAAAAGATTTCATATTCCTTTTAGTGTTGCCTCAAAGTACCTAATACCATATTTCAAAGAAATAAAAAATAAAAATTTTTCATCTTGATTTATTTGTGGGACTCGATTTATTTGTGGGACTCGATTTAAAGGGTTTCTATCGGTGCTAAAAACGAATATCAACTTTGTTTCACTCTTGAAACTCCTTTACTAAACTTTTATAGGTCAGTCTGAATATTTTCAATATAGTAATAATATTGAAGCACAGTGAGGGTTATAATTAAACTATTCATATTTCATGTAGTATATACATGAGAAAATAATAGATAATAGATAAGAAAATATAAGATAGATAATACAATTGCCTCAAATAATAAGAAAAAATCACCAAAATCGGACGAGTATTAACGATGATACAGCGTAGTTAGTTTTTATCAAATACGTTGCCATAGTTACTGTTTAATCACATCATCTATGTAGGAGAGAAAGAAATCTATTGATTCATGTTGCCCAAATACATGGGGTTGCTACATTACACAGCATACTGATACTGATCAATCCGTGATCGGATATATATAAATTACATATTTTTATATGATATAATATAATAGAAAGATAACATTTTTTTTTCTACGGTATTCTTTTAAAATTAATACCAGTCTACAAACTAAATACAAGCTTTTCAATTTACTCCTTTTTTACTTTCCCTTCTATTTTACAACCCTTATTTCATTTTATCAACAAATTCCCCAATATAACAAATATTAGAATATTAAAAATAATAATGTAATAAAAAATGAATGGTCGAATCTATGTCCACAATAGTACACTTTGAATTACTGGACCGATTTACGTAGAATTACTGTCTCTTTCCGAGGAATAAAAATAAAGTATTCCTAGAGAGATAATCCAAAGTATTAAGTTATATTATATTAACAACAAATTATAAAAACTTTTAGTTTGTGGTTAGTCCGTCTGAATTTTTTCAATATAGTACTAATATTGATGTACAGTGAGGGTTATTAATCAAAAAATATTTATGTTACCGATCATAATATTAAATTGTACAATAATTTATAATTTTTTTTTTATTTATTTGTTGATATTTACAACTGTATAAAAAAAATACAACCAGTAAATTTGATCATAATGACATAATGATATGATAAGTGTATGCCACTCTTGTTAGAATACTTCCTATTGTAGGTTGGAATAACGAATGTCAGTTTTGTTTCTGCTATGAATACTACATTATAACAAAAGATCTGCGCCGTTTTTAAACTATAATTTTTATTTGGTATCGATTCAATCGATTTTCTGTAATAGAGGGAACTTAATCGATTTAAATGTGTATCTTGTACAAAAATAAAGTAATAATAAAGGCGCGAACAAAATATGCACTGGGTTTACTAAAAAAAAAAGAATCAGGTTTCGGCACCACTTATGTGTTATCGGAACTATTACGAAAAAAAAAGCAAGGTTCAGAGTAGAGTAACAGTACGCAATTAGACTGAAATAACACTACTATATTTCTGAAGTTATTGCTCCTTAAAATCATTTTAGATGTTTATTTACAATGGTAGGGAGTATTAAGGCGGAAACAGTGC
>NW_027116375.1:34320-35087 GCF_000696795.3 Halyomorpha halys | reverse complement strand
GAGTTTGGGATGAAATCAAAGGGTTATTACTAACTGTGAGCACACATGTGTCATCAGCATACGTGGTAAGGATAGTGTTAGGAGTTGTTGGTATAATTTATAACTAACTATCAATTGTGTTTATTAAGTCCATAAATACCTTAGTATTTATTAATATTTATTATTTAGTATAGTGAAGCATTGCCGGGTCAGCTAGGTACAGGGAGGGTGTTATTTAAAAACTATTTATATTTTAGGTAATATATACATGGAAATACTCTACATAATTAAATTGCCTTAAATAATTTTAAAAAATCACCTAAATCGGACCAGTATTAATGATGATACGACGAAAGTAGTTGTTATCACATACGTTACCATAGTTACCGTCTTATCATATCATCTATGTACATAGAAAGGAATGATCGAATCTTTGTCGAAAAGAAAAAAAAATCAAATGTTTTACTATCTACATGACTGTACATCCTTTGGGGCTCCACTAAAACTTCGAATTCCTCTTGTATCCAATCCTTACAATCCAGAATCCTCAATGCTCCTTACTTTGTTACTAATAAAATAATACATAAAGACCTTTATGTTCCCCATGTAACCAATCTAGCCCGAACCAGATATCACTCCTTCCATTATAAACTCCCTAACCACTCAAACCCGCCTAGTTTCTAATCTTGCTTGCTCTTCCATTCCTGGCAATCCTCCAAGGCGCCTGAAAAGAAGATGGCCTCGTGACCTTATATTGTAAACTGTTTTTAGAGTTCTACTACTGGGTA
>NW_027116375.1:31106-32455 GCF_000696795.3 Halyomorpha halys | reverse complement strand
AGCCCCAAAGCTCAACTCCGTATGTCCAGATGGGCCTTATTATTGTTATGTAGATCAGTCTTTTGTAATGAGTTGAAAGTTTAACTTTTCAGTCTTGTGTGAGGATTCCAGGTTACTCGTTTGTCAAGATGTAGTCCAAGGTAACGAATCTGTTCTACAGGGGTAAGAGCCACATTATTAAATTATACTGTAGAGCAGTCGGCAGGTTTACGAGAGTAAATGATTTTCGACACCATTCTTCGAGGATTGTGATATGGGACTGGAGAGTTTGGGATGCAATCAAAGGGTTATTACTAACTGTGAGCACACATGTGTCATCAGCATACGTGGTAAGGATAGTGTTAGAAGTTGATGGGATAATTGTGTTCATTAAATCTATATACACCCGTAAATATAGCATTGACGGATCAGTTAGTTAAAAAAAAATCAGGAAGCAATGCATTCGGAAATGTCCTGGGTTTTCCTGTTAGTTAAAGCTGCATGATGTCCGCAATAGATTTTCGTAAGTTGTTGAAGTAATTTGTACTATTTGCTCCGTTTATTTTTAAGATAAATTTTCATGAGCTTTTTAGAATTAGCTCAACAGATAAATCAAATGCCCACTTGAAGTTGACTTACTTAAGTCTAGAATACCATAGTACAGTTTACCTACGGTAATTTTTAAGTATTTCCGTACATTCCAACGCTAATAATCGCACCTATGAGAGCTTATTGGTACACTTCTATGCCTAGAGGAATGTTATATCTAATTGGCAATACGAAATAACTAGAGACTCCAGCTTAATTGAAGAGCCCTTGGTGGAAGAGAGCAAACACTTGAGGTATATACCCCAGTTAGTTCTAAAGGTTACTCATTAGGAGAGTTTAATGGCACTTAAGCTACTTCAGTTATGTTTCAGCTATACACGATATATAATGTCAGGATGAAATAAATCAATACAGTAACTTATCACAACCTATACGGAATTGATGTATATTTATTGCTCTCCAAATGTCTTTATTAATAATTATATTAATCTATAATCTCTGCCCTCCTGTCCTACAGTATCCTTTCTAAATACACCACTAATGCCTGTTGAACAGATTCAATACTTAGGACTCCATCTTGACAAGAGACTTACTTGGAATCTACACACAAGACTGAAACGACAAGAAACTGCTCGTAGATTCCGATTGCTACAACACCTACTGACAAACGCTCTAAACTTTCCATTCACTACAAAAAATTAGTATACACTACAATAATCAGACCAATTTGGACTTATGGAATTTAGCTCTGGGGCTCTACCAAACTATCAAATTCTTCCCGCATCCAATCGTTACTATCCAAAATCCTACGTAAAATCCTT
>NW_027116375.1:29081-30741 GCF_000696795.3 Halyomorpha halys | reverse complement strand
TATTTACCTATTGTATTATTTTGTACAGTTGTAAATTACATTAAATAAATAATTTAAAAAAAAATAATTATACGAAGTGTAGTGGAAAAGTTTCAAAACACCATAAAAAAAGTCACCTTTCATTAGCACTTAACATGAAATAGCTATATTTTCCAAATAAACAGTTCCTAAAATCCCGTGATTCATTTCCTCGAAGTACTCATTACCTACTAATATCCTCTATTATTCTCCCTCCTTTCGACTAGTATATGGAGAATTATCTATTGAACAAGAAATGGGACTAAAAAGACTATTTTTTTTTTTTTAAATCCCCCTCCCTTGTCATTTCTGGCATACGGGGCGCGGGAGCAGTGGGGTAGTGCGCTCTGGGATTGCGCATGCCACTGCTCCCGATGATCTTCATCCGTTCGGTAGCCCTTCTGGTGCCTCCTGCAGTTACCAGGCTGGTTCAGCACTCCTGGTCTCAGTCTGGGTCAGCTTCCTCATCTTCTGGTGGATCGCTGATGTTGGGCGGTCAAGCCCTTCCCATCGTGAAAGAGTTGGGCCCACCACCTCCTTCCATCCATGAATGAACTCCCTGAAGAAGGGATAATTCTCTTGTTCCATCAACCAGGGAAAGTCTGACTCGGCGAGGGCGAAAATCCCGGTCTTTCTCGACAGCCTGGCTCGGTGTCCTTCCATGGTGGAGCAATTCACTATTACGTGTTCTGCTGTTTCAGGAACTCCGCACGTGGGGCACCGGGTGCGATGTTCTTTCCAAAGCTCTGCAGCTTGGTATTCCTTGGCGTTCCCATATCTCACATGGCTCTATCCCTGTATCTGGAGACAATACCTCCTTGGCACATTTATATATTAAACCCTAATAAGAAAAAAACCTTTCCTCATCATTTATCTTACCCCACGTTTATCCATACACCTATTAAACACAAGATACACAACCTACCTATCTCTATATCTCAACCTACAAACTGCCTCCTATGAAAAATCTTTTGCTGTCCAAACTATCTCATCTTGGAACTCTTTACCCAAACCCATCTATAAAGCTTCCTCATTAACTTCATTCAGACATCAACTATATATCCATTTCCTAGACTATCAAACTTCCTTGTAGTGTAAGTTAATGTAACCAGACAAAAGCTGCTAAAATTGTTCATAATTGTTATTCTTAGGGGACCAAGTGGCCAAGTATAAAAAAAAAGTAATGAGACTGGCAACACTGCAAGCGATGCAGTAACCCTGCACTGTTTTCCTTTATAAAGTACGTGTATCAGTACCCTGCCGTAGCTCAGTGCGATTTTAAACCTCTTCCGTTTACTAAGTGATTTTTGTAACTGCTATTAGTGAAGATGTGTTTTGGTTCTGCTCGTTCATATACGAATCAGTTTTTTTTTTAATTTATTTTTTTAGCTTCCTTTTTTTTTTTTAAATTTATTTAAGTGTTTCGACCACTCGGGCCATTTACACTGGATTTACAAATTAAATTACAATTGGCATGTTCATACTGTTTTTTTTTAAATTATTTATTTTACAACTGTACGAAATAATACAATAGGTAAATATGTATAAATTTTATACTTTACTTTTCCTTTGTTTTTCTATCTGTTTTTTTTATTTTATTTTTTTTATTATTTTTTTCATTATAAAAATAATCAGTTTGTAA
>NW_027116375.1:9805-28335 GCF_000696795.3 Halyomorpha halys | reverse complement strand
GTCTTGGGTCAAATCTGCAACGAATGGGATGTTAAGGTCTTTATGGATGAGTTTATTTGTGACGTAATAAGAAGCATCAAGGATTTTACGTAGGATTTTGGATTGTAACGATTGGATGCGGGAAGAATTTGATGGTTTGGTGGAGCCCCAGAGCTCAATTCCTTATGTCCAAATTGGTCTGATTATCGTGTTCATACAGTTGAAATTACAAAGTGAGAAATTTACAATTACAATTACAATTAATTATTAACACTACAATTTACAGTTTATAAAGTTACCATTAGAATTGACGTAGTGAGTAAATTACTGTTGTGGGGTCTTCTCTGATCATTTCCTGTACACATAAAGAGAATCGGTGTGATTCCTTTAGCTTCCTTTAAAATTACTAGGTTTATTAGAGGTGGCTTTTACATTAGTTTTATAACAAAATGTTCTTTTCATTTTTGGTTTCTGAATATTGAAAGGAGAATTAAAAAAAAATCGTGAAATATTGTAGATATAAAGGAATACACTTTCTTGTTGGAGTATGAGCCTTATATTTATGGTATTCAGTTACCACCGTCCCACTACAAATGCAGTCTGGATTTCAAAAGTATTTTCCTGTTAATGGTTTGGCTTTATGTAAAGGGTGCATGGTTCGTTAGTCGCTAAAAGAGCAGGATCCCACAGCGCGGAAGATACTACCCACTTGTGCCTTCCAAGAGCATTTTACTTCACTCATTGCTATCTCGAGTGGAAGTATATTTATGAATAGGAGTTTAAATACTTCCAACTCCCTCAGCCTGGCATCAATGAACAAAGGTTTACCGTTTAGTGAGCTTCGTCATTGACGATTTATATATACATATATATATTGATAGATTTATTTATTGATAGATATTACAATCTGCCACACAGTTGTGGGCAATAAGTAATAGTGATGAATGATCTCATACATACTAAAATTAAAATAAATAAATTTAAAAAAACTCTCTTAAAATATATACAAGCAAAAGAATAAACAAGTGAACAAACAGTGAAATTTTAAGCTATTTTTACTTGACTATTACCTCGAGTTCAGTCCATTTCAAAAGGTAATTAAAAAATAAAATTATTGATGTGAACGTCAAAAAGTATCGATGGACCTGAGTATTTCGAGTCTCTGGTCACGTACTCTGCATACAAAACGCTCGTTATCTTTCGCATTTCAATTTGTTTGAATTAGCGTTGGATATATTCACCCCCAGTCTCACTTGCGGTCGTATAAAATGATACTGAACTTTAATAGTATCCAATTATTCAGAAAGTTTGGACAAAGGTAATATATAAGTAGCTATATTAATAGAATATTAACAGAAATGGTCCTGAAGTTAGTCTTTAAGGTTTGAAGTATTACAAATTAATCTTTAATAGAATTGAACTGTTATAGAACCGCTAGAAGAAGCTCAATGGAAAAAAAAAATCAGATTTTTTATTCCAATTTTTGATTACTTTAATGAAAACTATGTATAATCAATTGATGAGTCTGCCGAGTATAGTTAAAGGGAATAAAAAATGGTGGGTGTTTCAAAATGTTAATAAAAAAATAATTTTTCAGAGTACCGAAATAAAATTATGTTTCTCAGAAACCTATTTAAAGAAATATCATATATTCCATAATATCTTTTATTTTTATTATTTATTTATTGCTATTTACAACTGTATAAAAATATATACAAGTAAATTTTTTGTTAGTGATAAATTGGCATGATACAAACATGAGGATGACTAGATTTGTGACAAAGTAAGGAGCAATAAGGATTTTACGATGACATAAAGTATGGAATGTAAGGATTTGAAGGTTTAGTGGAGCCCCAAAGCTCAACTCCGTACATCTAGATAGGCCTTATTATAGTCATGTAGATCCGTCTTTTTTAATGGATTACAAGTTTAGACTGTTTATCTAGTAAGGGCTGTAATAGTCGGACATAATATCCTTAAAGTACATTTCCATTTTATAGATACTTGTAGAAAAAGTAACGAGTGAGATGTGAGAATGTACTTACACATTACACTATCATAGTAAATATAATCAGTTCTTGATAAATGAAAGATAACTAATAATTAAACAGTCCAAGAGCCCATGAGGAGAAAAAAGTCAGTTATTTCACTGCAATTACTTGTCAAAATTGATGAGTCTTCCAAGTATACGGAGAGAGGATGAAAAATGGCGGCTGTTTCGAAACGTTAATAAAAATAATTTTTCATTTGGTCCTTTATATCTCGAAGCTACCCTACCACACTAGAAAACCTAATGAAACATTATTTAAAGTAGAGTAAATTTAGTAAAATATGGGCCCTAATAGATTTAGGTATTTACGTTCAACAGTTCCCGAGATACAGTTTGTTTTTCTTTTTAACACTTTATAACGAAACATCATTAGTTTATTGAATCTATTTTGTGAAGACTATATCTCAGGAACCATTAGACATATAGATATTTTCTAGCATTCAAATTAAAGTTAGTTTAATGTAATATAATGTTGTTAATTACATTTATCTTTGTAGGAGTAGTAATTTTCATAATATTTACTGAAGTTGATTAATTTCTGCTTCAGAAAACTTCGTTTTTGTTTGGAAATATTGTGTCCGTCAAAAAACTTAAAAAAAAAAAATAATTGCAACCTCTTTATGCAAAATAAATCTAATCTATCTGATATCACTTATTGGTTATTTTCCTCTAATAATAGACGTCATAGTGAGCGATAAATCCAAATAATTTACCACTGTATTAATTTTTGTGTATTGGAATATTTAATTCACTTATTTTCACATTTGCTTCTGTAAATTTGTTAGTTGGTTTTTGGTTTTAGGCATACAAAGTAAGCTGGTTTTGATTTCATATGACGCCACTTCGAACTGAAATAGCGATGGGAATGAAGAATTTCGAGGACCATGGTGGAGCGGCCTGTGGTTTGATGCTAACTATTTCTGTTACATTAGTTTTAACTTACAATTGAATTATTGTAAGCCATTTTTAATAGCCCATAGAACATTGCATTCCCAGTCCCCTAAGGTTCTTAATGTTATTTTTTTCTCTTAATATAACTAAGGTTTGCCGCCAGTTTCATAACAAAAACATAAAATAACAGTGTATTATTTTTTTAGGTTTTTGTTTATATATACAAAAAAATGAACATTTTATAAGAAATTAAATAATACAAATTGTGCATACAATGTAATCTCGGTAATCTGTTCTTATTGCTGCAAGGGGGGGGTATTCGGACTACTTAAAAGTTGGGATTAAAGAAAGAATTAAGGTTAATAGTGCAAAAGAAATTTAACAATATGAACGTATATAACTAGTTTATATATTTTTTTACATATTTTAGTGGAAATTGGACTGTTTGATATTTTAAAAAATATTGTTTTCGATTAATTTTTATTAATATATTCTTGTTTGAGAGTGGTTTAGTTTATTTAAAAACAAATTTGATCCTTTTTTCTCAACTTTATTTTTTTCAAAACCTTCCAACGTTTCGACCATCAGGCCATTTTCAAGGATACCTTTACTTTGTTGTTATTTCTCTTTAAAAATGCCGGCTAATTGCCTTTGTTCCATCTATAACTTCTTCTATATAACTCTTTCTTAAATTTAAAACTTGTATTAACCACTTCTCTTCTTTCTTTCATTTACATGGCAAATGTAAATGAAAGTATGAAGAAAAGTGGTTACAAGTTTTAAATTTAAGAAAGAGTTATTTAGAAGAAGTTATAGATGGGACAAAGGCAATTAGCCGGAATTTTAAATGAGAAAATGACAACAAAGTAAAGGTATCCTTGAAATTGACCTGAGGGTCGAAACGTTGGAAGGTTTTGAATTTTTTTTTTTTTTTTTTATTATTTATTTATTGTAATTTACAACTGTACAAAATAATACAATAGGTAAATATGTAGTATGTAAGAAAAATAATAAAGTTGAGAAAAAAGGATCAAATTTGTTTTTAAATAAAATTGTTTTCTTTACATCCTCAGTATTGATGATGATGATGATTTAATTTGTTAAAATTCTATGATTATTCATTTGTAAGTAAATAAAATTATAAATAAAAATAAAAAAATCTCTTTTTATGTATTTATTTAGACCGTGATAAAAAAAAGTTTCACCAACAAAATTTGTATTACACATATTTATACTAAAAATTAAATTAGTTTTCCATAATCAAATAATTTGTGCAATAGATATTATGTATTTCTAATTGCAATAAAATATATTATGAACATTTCTATAGTAACTGTAAAAATTTCCACGGTGATTACAATAATGTTTCTATAGATCAGAAAGTTAAAAATGTCTGTTACCCATGTTCACTTTTATTTGAAAACAAAAATATTATTGCTTGTTGAATTTTCTCAAAAAAAGTGATTTTTTTTTTTATGGTAGTTCCGAGTTCCGAGATTAACACTGCATTACATTTAGCCGCTAGAGCTTTCAAAATAAACCGGACACTGAAGGTTAAATAAAAAGGTTTATTTCAGAATAAAAGTGTGAAAGTTTTTCTCTACAATATTTTATGCTTTGTTGTGTACTGTATCCGAATTTCAGGTTTACTAGATACACCAAGAAACGGTAAATGAAATTTATTTAACAGTTATTAACATTTTATTTTTCTTTATAGGAATTTTGTTGTTCCCATTATTTTTTTTTTTTTTATGTTGGCTGCCTACTATTCCTTCCTAGTTTGCTAGTGCAGATTCTCTTTAATAATTTTTTATTGAATAATATTTATTTTAGTAATTACTAATTTTAAAAAATCGGTAAATTATAGAATTCTTCTTCCTATGTCCTCTAATGTCCCTTGGCCTATCTCATTTGTGATTTCAATCCTCCAACTTCTAGATACATCGCGACCATTAATGTCACCCCTGGTCCAACAGCGGTACCTATGTCGCATCCTGTGACAGGAGATAAACCTTTGCCTGCTGAATATGCATCGAGTCCTGTCCAGAATCCTAGTGAAAGCACTATATACCACTCAGTACAAGTTTAATTAAAGGTTTTGAAAATGTAATATTTTTTTTAATTAAAAAAATAATAAATAATCATTTTTCTATTATTCCTCGAATTTTTTGCTCCATATGAGCTACATTTCTAGCTTATCTGCTAACTGTTCTAGACCCCGAAGTAATTTTTTTATTGATTGTAATTCCTATCATTATTCAATAGAAATTGGGTATTGAATATTGATAGTGACATTTAATAAAAAAAAAAAAAACTATACAGTATAAATACTTTATGTATACCATATTAATTACCATACCATATGTATACCATTTAAATATATTTTAATAATAATAAGTATAAAAGTTTAAGTTGGATATAACGTTACAAAAAAATAAAATAGACCCATAATGATGAATAAAATGCTGCTAGAATGGAGTAAAAAAAAAGTTTTTAAACCAACTATTTGTGTTATTATTCTTTGATATTAAATTACTTTTTTTTAAATATCTTAATTGAAATTTACTACTGTATATTATATAATACATTCAGTAAAATTGCACTTAGTTAAAATGGAGTGTTACAGGCGTGTAGAGAAACTACGCTTTGGTAGCACTCTAAAAAATTCAATTAATACTCAAAGTATAGTCCATTGTTATCTACCGTCGTTAGCCATCTGCTAGTCAATTGCTCGATCCCGCGCTGATACCATTCTTTGGGGTGGCTGTCAAAGAACTCTTGGACCGCAATATTATTAATTTTTTTCTCTTGAAGGAAATGGGCCATGGATTGAAAAAAGTAGTATTCCTGGATGAGGAGGAGCTCGAACCCATGAAGTTCTTAAAACTTTTCTTTGGTTCGACAAGAAGATATTGCTGATTGGTGAGGAATAAGATCATGAGGAACCAGTTGATTCAATGAGCTTTAATATTCTTTCTGGACCATATAACAATGTCTCCATGCATTTCCAAATACTTTTTCATTATATATTTCTTACTTTAGATCTTTTCCTTAATTAATTTTCAGATGGCCTATTAATTAATAGGTGCTTTGTGTGGAACTGGATATTTTCTGATATTATGTTTTCTCATATGGAAAGTTTTTAGTCATGCGTACTAAAAAAGTCAGCCTCCCAGCAATGTCTCAAACTCGCCGTTTACTTTACACTGGGATTATTTATAGATTTAATTTCTTGATGATTGCTACTTTGTTATGTGCTGTATAAACAATTCTTTCTTTCAGTCTTGGACAGGTAAAAATACTTTACTTTGCCGGAATTGCAACATCAATCTAACAATAAGCCATATTTTCCAACGATGGCCATATTTCACACCACACCTCAATAGCTTAGGACTAAACCAAGATATTTCAAAAACCCTTGGAGACGATGGTAAAGCAATAAAATTTGTGTTTCAGTTTTTAAAATCATAAAATTTACTGACAAAAATATAACTTGATCGGAAGGAAAAAAAATAATAACAAAATAAATAAATAAAATAATAAATAATCAAATTAAAAAAATAAATAAAATTTAACGAATATTAGCAAAATTAAATAAAATATAAATGGCGTTGATGACCAATGAAGTTTGGCGCCACTAAAAAAGCAAACTACTCTTTCTCACTTTCCCCGTGGAGAATAGATAGAAACTAACAGTATCTTTCGATACACTCCCTGACAAGTTCGCGACTACTTGTAGACAGATTTGACTCAACAGCTTCCTGCAGAACCTCATCAATATCCATTAATGGTCGCCCGGAGCCCTTCTTCCTTTTCAACGCTGTATCTTCACTGCTATATATTTCAAACCAACGCCACGCCGTGCGCTGGTCATGGACACCTTCCCCTTCATATTTAGTATTTTCAAAAGTTGCCTCAGCGGCTGTGAATTTTTTTTCCTGTAATGCCTTAAAATAACGAGAAATTTCGTGGGACACTCATGTTTTTTCTTTGAAACAAATAACTAAACTGAGGCTTTTTTTGATGAAGTCGAATGGGATTAAACAAGTTTTAGAGATTGCTCTAAGGGGGTTATTAAGTATTGGTAAGTTTTAAATAGGATTAAAATATTTACAGTCCTTTGAAATATTTAATTTGATAATACGGTCGGTTTTTATATACACCCTATTAATATAAAGAAATTTATATTATTAAAAAATTCGCTTATATTGCCAACTAACCCTTTTCGCAATGATATAACAGACGATGTAGCAACGGGTTAACTTTTTTGATTTTTAATTACTAATGAATTTTTTTTTAATCTTTTAAAGACTTACAAAGAATTTACTAAAAAGAATTAATGGATAATACCACGAACTTCTATCATTCTCTTAGTACAAAGGCTTATTTATTAATATATATATTATTAGTATGTATTTTCTCACGCTTTAACTGCCTCGTGGTGGCTGCAGTTATGTCGGTTCACGTTCCGCCTCGGGCTTCGACTTTTATTTCTGTGGAATGAAATCATACCTGCAATAATTTCATTGATACAAATATTAAATGGGAGAGAGCCCAATGCCCAATGGACCCCGGACTCTGCTGACGGTGTCTCTGATTGTACCAGCGGGAAAATGTGACGTCAGGTGGGCACGGATTTGAGGACTACTGTGATTGTGAGGACTCTTATTCTAGTAGAGCTTACATAAAATGTCTTAGGACTACTAACAATACATTTTTATAAAAAAAAATAATAATAAATTGAAAAATATGAAATAAAAGAAGTTGCTCTAGTGCAAGGCAGTGTTAGTAAGTGAGATTATTACTTCGCGTATCGTGGATAATATAAAAGGTTATATTATAGTGTTTTAATATTATAATATTTCATATTTCCTTTTCATTTTGTGCATAAAAATTAGTCTTACTCATTAAGTTTATCATTTTATTAATTTTATTTATTTTTTTTTTTTACAGAGAGCTTAATTTTCTGGTACGGACCTGAGGTTAGGTGAGTTGTATGTTATTTACACATTTTACTGTTGAAGGTTTTTATGAGTTGCTATAATTTAATTAATACAGAGTTACATTAGTATTTTAGCAATAGTATGTTGATCTAGTGATCAACGTCTGTGGGAAGAGGTGATTTTTTCAGATCTTGTTCGACCTCCAGGTATCCTTAATTTTTACTCAATGAAGGGTACCCACTTTATAAAGCTGTTTGAATCCCGGTGGGCTTTCGAACACAGGGATGACTCACGGCTAATAGAAAATAACTGACTAAATAAAAACAAAAATAAGGAAATGCATATTAAAATAAATTAAAACATGTTTCGTTTTTAAAAATAATAATTTATTGGAATTAGAGGTAGAAGAGAATAATGGAGGGTAAAAAGCAAATGAAGACCACTGCAGCAAAAAGAAAAATGGAATGTGGCATAAAGTACAGTCTATTCTTTAACAGTATAATTATTTTTTCTAGATTTCTTTAATATTGTATTTCATATCAAACATTTAATATATATTAACAACTAAAAGCATTATAGCACATACTTAAGTGTCCTACTAAAACATTGGCACTGCTAAAGTAAACTGTCGGAGACAGTGATTAGGTTATAAATTTACTTAAGATGATATAATTCAAATATTTTTTTAAATAATTTATTTATTAATATTTAAAACTGTATTAAAATGTATGCAAGCAATTAAATTAAATTTGATGTTAACTAAATTCGTAGCTGTTGAGAAAAATGAAAAAATTGGCCGGTTCACAAATTTCAGATAAAATGCTGCGTACTTTATGATTAGCCAAATTACCGATATTGGTGACTAGTATTTTGGTATTATCTCCGAGAAAGGTATTCAAAAATTAGTCGAAATTGGCGAAATAACTATGGGAATTTAATCGAAGCAGTCAATAAATACAATTACTCGGAAGGAAGATAATTATAATTCTGAAATCACATGAACTTAACACAAAAAGTTCTGAAATGGAAAAAGAAATTAAACAGCTATGATCAGCAGTTGTCGGGATCTAATTCCACATTATAACACGAAAAAAACATTAAATTACTTTATACGAGGAGAAGGTGGACACAAATTAGTTGAATTGACTTACTTAATCGTGCCAGCGTGTTTGGGTCAGAATTTCTACCCTTTATCGGGGCTAAGCTCAGAACAAGATAACAGCCAATGAATACAGAAAATATAAACGGGATGACATAAAGTAAATAATTGTACAGAATAGAATTAATAAAATTAAAGTGATGAAAGAAGTGGAAAAAAGAATGTATATATATGTACGTAATTAAGTAGGTAAAATAACATAATCAAGGAAATAAAATAAAAATTTGAAGTTATATAATGCAAAGAAATATGAATATTTTAGTTTATTAATAATTTTTACTTTAATAACAATTTAAAATAAACAAATAAATTTTTTTGTAATAACGTTGGTAACGAAAATTAAGAAAAGAAAAAGTATAAAAGGAGGGGGAAGGAGTAAAATAAAGATAGAAAAAAAAGAGATTAAAGGATTCTGCGCAGCGAGCGGCTAGACTCGGAATT
The DNA here is from genome assembly GCF_000696795.3 of Halyomorpha halys. Taxonomy (NCBI): domain Eukaryota; kingdom Metazoa; phylum Arthropoda; class Insecta; order Hemiptera; family Pentatomidae; genus Halyomorpha; species Halyomorpha halys. The sequence continues at coordinate 18,872 of NW_027116375.1, read as the reverse complement.
AAAAATACGTTATGAGATGACGAAGCATGTTTTTTTTTTTAATAGAAAACGTTACAGGTGGGTAAAAAATAAAAAAGTAGAAAATAGTTAAGATATGTTTAAGAGGAAAGCATGTGAGAGGGTGACCATGAATATATATATTACAAGGATGACGAAGTACCAGAAGATGACGAAGTGTCATGGGTATTTAACAACAGTTAAAAAGAGGAAACGTATAAAATGGTGACGACAAATGTATTAGAAAAAGTTTAAAATGTGAAATAATACGTTACAAAGTGGGCGGAAAAATAAAATAAATAAAAGAAAAAAAATTATATTGATAATAATAACCACAAAAATTAATTTTTTAATAAATTAACTATTTGCGAATATGTTAATGATAAGTTGTGCTTGTCATCATTATTTATTATTATTATTAGCCGTGATGAAGGCTAGAAATTCTGGCCGAAACGTTGGCACGATTAAATAAGTTACTTCAACTTATTTGTGTTATATTTTGACCGCACACCCCGACCATCTTTTCTTCGTATAAGTCATCAATGGTAAACGATCTCTCATGATTATCTTTTTTTTCTATCCTTATTTTATCCACTTCCCCCTCCTTCTCTTTTCTTTTCTTAATTTTCTTTACCCACGTTATTAGTTATGTTTATCTTATATTATCATTGTTGTTTTTTATTTTTTTTTCTATTCACTTCTTTTGTTAAACTTTACTTCATATTTTGCTTCTTCATCTAATATTATGGTTACATATTTCATTTGTGATATATATTTCGTTCTCTCAATTTCATTTTTTCTTTCCATAATTTTAATTTTTAAATTATTAATAAACTAAAATATTCAAATATTTCTTTGCATTATATAACTTCAAAATTGTATTTTATTTCCTTAATTATTTTATTTTACCTGATTGTTCAATTACCTATATATACATTCTATTTTCCACTTCTTTCATCACTTTAATTTTGGTACAATTTTTTACTTTATGTCATTCTTTTTATATTTTATTTTCTGTATTCATTGGTGGTTATCTTGTTCTGTTCTTGGCCCTGATGAAGGCTAGAAATTATTGCCGAAACGTTGGCACGATTAAATAAGTTACTTCAACTTATTTTTTTTTATTTTGACCGCACCCCCGACCATCTCCTCGTATAAGTCATCCACGGCCAACTATCTCTCATGATTATAATTATCACTCTCGAAACATTTTATAACACTTGAAAAAATTGTCATAAGCAATTTAATAATTACAACATATGTTAGTATTTACAAAAGGTAGGTTACAGATAACACACCATTTACATTATTAAATATATAAATGATATGACACTACAGGTATGTAAAAAAAAATTGATTTAAAATACAATAATGAAGAAATCTACTCAAAATAGATTATATTGTTGTGCAATGTTATTACATCCTATGACACGTTCGAAGTTTCTCATCGCTGCAATGTCTTTCGTTTGCTTTTTCCTCTCCATTATTTTCTTCCATCTCTGTTTCTTCAAGATATTTTAAGTTCCTCTCGACCTATCCCGACTCCGTCCAGGTGTGGGATGTTTTTGCACCGCTTTATTTCATGACTGACCCCCTTATTTGTATTTTGTTTTATTTTTTACATTTTTCCAGGATAAGAGGAGGTCTTTTATTATTGTTGTTGGTTTTTTCTCAAGAACTTTACTTTAGTCGGAGATCATTTCATCTCTTTGTTCTTTCGTTTTTTTCCCCTTCTTTCATTTCATTAGTAATCTTAAGTTATCTTGTTATCCCCCCGTGTACCATGGGTCCTGGTGGAAGGGGGGAGGGGTTCTAATTATTGTCAATAGAGATCCGAAGAAACCTTTCAGGATTAAGAGAAAATGTAAAATTATAATTTATATTAATTTTTCGTCTTATTAAAATAGATACCACTCACTCGCTGAGTTATTGTCTTCAAAAACGAAATTAACTGTGAAGCTGAAATTATTAAGGTTACTGAATAGCTGATGACGCATATCCATTTATATGCAACTGCGTTATATTTATAGAAATTAAATTTAAAAAAATGTTTCATTATTTTAACAATGCCTCTTTAGGAAGAGATAATAAATTAAGCATTAAATAAACAAAATATTTATTGAAGTAGAATGGCAGAAGAGAAAGGGAGATTAATATAAAAAATGAATATTGATTGATTGTTATTTAATTAATATAGGAAAGCGTGGTGGCAGCGTTGTAAGGCGCGATGCTACTCTTGGAGTTAGTAGCATCGCGCCTTACACCCGCCCGACCCGGATTCGATTCTTCCTGGGTAGAAAATTGTTTTCTGTTACACTGTAGCCGTGAGTCAACGCTGTGGGTTCTGGGGTCCACCCAGCTTCATAAATTGGGTACCCTTAATTGAGTTAGTGATTTTGACCTAAAACACCCCTTGCACAACCGTTGGTCCAGTAACAGTACTCCCTTACAAAATACTGAACCTCTGACCCTTCACGGGTTGTAGCGGTACAGATTCTAATTTTAATTAATATTCTTTCATATTTAGAGTGTAAGGTATGTAAAAAAGAAACAATAAGACTGTAATTTAAGGCGCTTTTTGATACCCACCCTTCAAGACTGTTAGGTAATGCGGGTTAGTCTACATCACATTGTAGTCATGCTTAGTAGGCGCAAGATACCAAAAGGAGGGAAAAGGTGGTTGTTTCACCCCAATTTTTTATTACTTTAATAAAAACTAGGTATAACTACTAGTCAGAATTAACGAGTCTGCCAAGTATAGGTAGAGTAATAAAAAAGGGCGGCTGCTTCAAAACGTAAAATAAACTTTTCATTCGTAGCTTAATATCTTCAAAACTACCAACAACACTAGAGAATCTAAAAGAACATTATTTAAAGAAGAGTAAATTTTCTATACCATGAGCTGTAATAGAGATATTTACGTTCTATAGATCAAAAGATAAAGCCTTTTAAATTGCAACATTTAAAATAATAATGTTTATAACTTTTATTATCGTAGTAGAGATAGTTTTCGTGATATTCGTCAAAATAAATTGAGAAATTGTTGATTTTCTGTTGTCGGACAAATATTGATTTCTCAAAATAAATTTACTAACAACTGATTACACCGCTAAATTTAGCAATAGAAATAAATATAATAACTTGTGAAAAGGACTGTTACAATCTGGAAAATCCAAATAACCCACCCTAACCGTAGCTAGTTGTAAGGGAAATTTCTCAGTGGTGTAGAATACATCAGGTATCATACAAATAACAACAAAACCCTAGCAAATAAGAAATAAAGAGACTAAATGGTTAAAAATACAGCTAATGTGTGGAAACCGAATAGCCTACTTTAGTTACAAACAGGTCAATTTAAGTTATAAAGAGACTTACTTGGAATCCACACACAAGACTGAAACGACAAGAAGCTTTTCTTAGATTCCGATTGCTACAACATTTACTTGATAAACACTCTAAACTTCCCATTCACTAGAAAAAATTAGTATACACTACGATAATCAGACCAATTTGGACATATGGAATTGTGCTCTGGGGCTCTACCAACCCACAAATTCCTCCCACATCCAATCCTTACAATCCAAAATCCTACGTAAAATCCTTGATGCTACTTATTGCGTTACAAATAAACTCATCCACAAAGACCTTAATTCTTTGCAGATTTGGTCCAAACCTGGTTTGCTTCTTTTCATTCCAAACTCCTTATCCATCCTAACCCATTAATTCTTAATCTTTCATCCTTAACAATCCCTGATAATAATCCTCCGAGGCGTCTGAAAAGAAGATGGCCACGGGACCTTCTAATTTAAATTAATGTTTGAAGTACCACACTCCTTCCCAAGATTTTCAAGTGTATATGAAACCTACAACATATTTACTTATTGTATTATTTTGTAAATTGTTGTAAATTACATTAAATAAATAAATAAAAAAAATCCATGGATTACTTTTCACTGGAATTCTATCTCAATCCATGCTAGATTAAGATCGAAAATATAATAAAATAAAATTATTACGACTACTTAAATTATACGTCGTCTATTAGCTAACCTAGATTTGAGGATGTGTAGAATCCGATGTACAAACCGTGGTAAGTTATAATCGACAAATTGTAACCACTCCCAAATCTAGGCTTATCCCAAGCTAAAGCAAACAGATAGAAGTGGAATTGTATGATAAGTACTGAGTACTTGGATTACCGGGGACTGAGCCAATAAGACGAAACTTCCAATCGCTTCTTGGCTAAAACAAATTCAGATTAAATACTTGGAGTCAATATCTGTGGCAGAGTATATTAACTTCTTGTATAGAACGTTCTATCAAATATACCTAGCTACCTATGTAATATACCTAGCTATATATGTTTTGATAACGGGATGAAAATTATTGTATCAAATATATCCTTAATTTAAGGTGGCCAGTAATATAAATTAATTCTCTGCCTTTGGAAAAAACTTTATATTGCTAATTAGGAGGGCCATAAAATAAAGTATTATTATTACTCCATCAATTTAATGTATCATTTTTTTTTAAAAGAATATCTGACCGAGTATACTTCTATTGTATTCTATTTTTATCATTTATTGTAATGCATTCTATATTTATTATACTACCTTCGGCTGCAACTCGATAAACGTCTAACCTTAAATCCATCACTTTCATAATTTGAGAATATGATTGGGTGAGAAAAACCAACGAGAAAAATACAAGACTGAGAGGACAGGACTAAACTATCGAAATCCTCATGTATCTAATCCTTATAAATCCTACGTAAAATCTTTAATCCGCCTTACTTTATATTAAATTATATTATCCACAAAGAAATTTAAATTTTATACGACTAAACCATCAAATTCCTCCCGAATCCAATCCTTACAATCCAAAATCCTTCGTAAAATCCATAACGCTCCTTACTCTGTCAAAAATCAAGTCATCCATCATGACCTTAATGTCCCATATCTTGCCGATTTGGCCAAAACCAGATACCATTCCTTCAAGGAAAACTTCCCAACCAGCCAAATCCACTTGTTTCTAACCTGGCTTCTCCTTCATTACCTAATAATCCTAGGAATCTGAGAAGAAGATGGCCTCGGGATCTTCTCCTTTAGAAATGTTATAGGAGTTCTATCAGTGGGTAGATTCTCCACATGTTTGTATCATATCACTATCTCACCTACAGCAAATTTACTCTATATTTTTATACAGTTGTAAATAACAATAAATAAATTATTAAAAAAAAAATTCTATACGCAACCGATCTAGACCGAACCACATGTGAACCCTCCCATTATAAACTCCCTAACATCCCAAACTATCTAGTTTCTAACCTTGCTTCCTCTTCCATTCCTGAAAATGTTTCGAGGCGCCTGAAAAGGTGGCCTCGAGACCAATTGTAATAATGTGGGATGTTGTAGAGTACTACTAATGTGTAGTTTCTCTACGTGCCTGTATTATATGTGATCTAACATGAAATTTACTATATATATTTTTGTTTAAATATGAATAAATAAAAAAAAATTAATCTGGCTAGATTAATGGTAGAATTATAAGCCGAATATCCATGAATTAGGATAACAGCTCAACAGTTGTGCAAGGTGACTTCAAGGAATCGGTGAAAATATTGTGTTAATTATGCTAGTGGACTTCCACATCACTATTGCGGTATACTCGATGGCTGTTTCACATGCGAGGTCTAATCTGCAAACTGGCTTTCCTCTTATATTGGGCATTATGCTGCACTTGTATATGAAGGAGAGGGCTGGAAGTCAAAGGGACGTAAGGAGATTATTAATAATTTTGATAAGTCGGTATTTCAGCCAGAATTATTTTGATAAATTCCCAAGTCCTGGCTTTAATTGAGGAAGCAATTAGAGTATTATTTGTGAAGTTAAATTATTGAAATAATATTATCTTAAAGATCTCAAAATTATTTATACTGTCAATGAATGGAATTTTTGAGGTTGATAAAATATCTAAAAATAACCTAAGAATTCGTGCTTGGGCTTAATAAATCGAATTTTTTATACAATTTTGATAAAATTTAAATAAAAAAAATTATCTTTAAGGAGTTGATCCAAATTTCTAAAGAATCCAATGGAGACTTCATTACATAGTGCATTTAGTTTCTTCACTGTCCGTCGGTGAAACATATCGAATTATCGTGTAAGAGTAGAAGGCCCTTCCGATTAACAAATGCACGTTGTTTTTTGACATTATGACATTAATTTCTGATGCATTATGTCAATATGATTGCAGTACGATGTTGATGTGATGGTTTCACAAAACGGAGAAATAGACTCTTCCTGCCATTGACCACCATTCAGGTCATTCCTCGATATTTAGCCACTGACCTGATCGACGCATGTAGTTGTATACAATCTACTTCTCATCATACTTGATAATCATTTTTAGAAAAAGGTATTTTTTTTTTGTCCAGTAAGCAGTAAAATATATGCCTCGTAACGCTTCAGTTGCAGCCGATTATTAAGTTCATGAGGTACACATGGATCTATCTTTTTTACTTTACCAGTGGTCTTCAACGCTTTCCTTGTTCTGGTAGGTCCTGCGAGGAGACAGTACAAGAGCCGTGAAGAAAAAAAGGTAGTTATCTCATCCCAATTTTTAATTACTTTAATGAAAACTAGGTATAATTACTAGTCAAAACTGATGAGTCTGCCAAGTATAGGTAGGGAAATAAAAAATGGTGGCTGGTTCATAACCTTAAAAGAACATTAATTTTTCATTCGGAGCTCTATATCTTAAAAACTACCATCAACACTAGAAAATATAAAAGAACATTATTTAAAGCAGAGTAAATTTGCTGAAATATTAGCCTTAATAGAGCTATTTACGTTCAATGGTTACCGACATATAGTTTTTTAAAAAGCAACATTTTATAAAAATGTACTGAAAGATTAGTAGTTTATGAATTTATTTTGAGAAATCTATATCTCAGGAACTATGTGACGTAGAGATGTCTATTATCACTCATATTAAAGCTAGTCTAATGTACTACAAAGTAATTTATGACCTTTATCTTCGTATGAAAAGTAGTTTTCATGATATTTTCTAAAATAAATTGATTTATAGTTGTTCGGACAATAAGTTTGATTTATGAAAAACTTTATTTCAGAAAACATTGGACGTACAGATGTCTGCCAGTACTCAAATTAAAACTAGTTAAATTTACTATAAAATATTTTTATATTTAACATCGTTTGTTTAAAGTAATCAATTGATTTTCTAAGATCCTATGAGTATTATATTAGATATAGTACTACATAGTTTTTCTATTATTGAAATCCTGTGGATTTCCTTGGCGTGGAATGTCTTTTGTGTGTAGCCTAAAGAAGAACTTTAAAGTAGGACTTCAAAGTGACCCCGGGCTTTTTCTTTTCCTAGTGTTTCCTTTTTTTAAGCTTCCCCTAACTTCATTCCTTCCACTTCTTCACGATCCTCGGCTCTCAAAGCGGGATCGTTGATTCGATCTCTATACTTCCAATCTGTTTGAATTCTCTACTGTTATTTCAAACTTCTGGCGAGGGTGAGTACAAGCTTTAAGTTCTGGGAAAAAATATTTGTTTCTCGATTTTCAAGATAGATTTACATTTGAAATTTGAGCACCCCTAATACCGAATCTTCAGAGGTGTATTGAGAGCGCAACCTGTAATATATAGTGTAATATCTAGTATAGTTATGTAACTCCAAACATTAATATAATATATATATATAGATTATTTGATAATTTATCTTAATATATATTAAGAATATTTGAGTCCTACAAAACTATCATAATTATTCAATTTCTTTCGAAATGCTTTTGTGTTCACCAGTTTACCAATTATATATTTTTATATTTATATAATATTGCTACCATTGAAATATATATAATATAATTAGGGGTGGTATTGGACAATATGATAGTATAATAATATAAAAGTATTTAGTTATATTTAATGGTTCAGAAATATTAATAAAATATTAATTACATTATAAATTATTACCTAATGTATCTATGAATGGATGATGAATGCCGTTGGTGATGTTGAAATCTGAAGAGCTTATCGTTCCTCCGCTCTTCCTAGAGGACTTCCTCTCGCTCTGAGTCTACCCTCTTTCCGTCGTCAGTTCCGAGTTCCCTTTCCAAGAAAAAGAAGATAATCTTCTCTCCTTTACAACCAGTCACAAGTATAGAGAAATTATGATAAAATATTTTGGACAGCGGACCTGCTTTCCAAAGCAATTATTCGGTTTCTTAAAAGGCTCCAATTGGAGAGCTCTTAGCAACTCTGTACGACTGGCTACACTGGAAAGAGCTCAGCTGGTAAACATATGAGGTTTCAAGTTTGTAACATTTTTGGTATTATTGTTTTTTATCTTTTAACTTAAATACTGTACTGTTGTTATTTATTATTATATACAATACTGCATTTACTATTTATTATTTTATTTTTTAATGTTTGGTTATTTATGGGTTTTAGTTTAAATTCCTCTCATGCTTCACCAGACGGATATTTTTTCCATCGTCTATGTGTTTTTAAATATTTAAATCGATCCATTTGTTATATGTATTTTTTAATAAATAAACAAATTTTATTCCTTTATTCATTCATCTAGTACTGATTTACCCTACGAAAAATCGGACGGGAATTGACTATTTGACTGCTCGAATTTTTTTTTTCTATTTGAAGAACTACTTAGTGAAGAAAATGAAAAAAAATATTTTATATAAAGTCGGATATACTATAAAAAGAATTTTCCTCATCGAAAATTAAAATTTGGCTGTGCAAACAGTTCCGAGTTCCCATTCCCTCTGTCTCGTTCGTTCTCTGTTCTTTTTTTTTTTTAATAGTTTATTTATCGATATTTACAACTGTATACTAGGGATGGGATATCGAAAGAAAAATATCGATATTGATATCGATATCGATATCGGATAGCAATATCGATATCGATATTATATCGGAATTAAGATATCGATATTTTAAAATATCGAAATATCGATATCGAAAATTTAACGAATTAAAGTAATAATAATTATAAAATTATAACATAGCAAGACATAGGAAGA
>NW_027116375.1:7972-8335 GCF_000696795.3 Halyomorpha halys | reverse complement strand
GGTTTACGTCGAAGGGTAAATGTGATTTAGTGGGATTTATTGGAATTTATTTTAATCCTCCATCTCTGTTCTTGTGTTATTTTTTCGTTGGCAAGGCCCTCTCCCCCAATTGGTCGGAGGAGCGTTACCCTTTTGGAATCTTATTCCTCAATGGCTACGCCGTCGATGTAACCGTCTTCCATAAACTACGGGTGGAAACCTGGATACCTGTGCCCATTTTCATAATAAAGTACAAACTAATACTATTTGTCTTGTAGCTTTAACTTACTACAATTACACTGACTTGTACAATAGTAACTTGTACTTTAGTACTTTTTAACTCCTGTAATATCACTAATAGTCCTCTCTATTATGAAAAAATAA
>NW_027116375.1:0-6462 GCF_000696795.3 Halyomorpha halys | reverse complement strand
ATGGTGTAGTGTTCTATTGGAAACGTAGTAGGGTGCATCAACTACTAATACTATTAGCTTTCATTATGAAACAGGGCACAGATCTAATAGTTTTTGATCCATAAAAATCTTGTATCCTTTAGATACTGGGAAAAGTCGTTGTATTGACAGGTGCCACATATGTTGCTAAATCACAAAAAGACATTTGTACTATCTAGAGGGTCATTACATATCAATACTAAGTTTCCTTTCGAGGTCATCAACTCTCGGAAACAAAGGAAGGTATCAATCCAGTGTTGAAAAATAATATAATTATAATATATTACTATATAATAGTGTATTATCAATACAACAATATTAAAGCAATTAATATTATTAGTTTCTGCATTCACAACTGTTTTACAAACCTAATTTTCTTCAATTTATTTCTCATTTCCTGGTAATGACTGGGCTTACCTCTAGTTCTATTCTGACGAGAACAATGGGGGTGAGACCTTATCATTATTCATAGTACTATAATGAGGCTCTTTAATGCTCCTTCGGGAGGAATTTTCCAAAAATCTTGATAATAAGTAAACGATTATCTTTAATTGCTAAGATTAAAAATGTATTATTTCTTATTAAATAAATCAAAAATTTGTATCCTTTTTTGTCTCAACACTTTTATTTTTCAACAGTCCAACGTTTCGGCCATTTTAGCCATCCTCAAGGACATCTTCAATTATAATTTCTTCCTCACATTAATTTAAAGTTTACTTTTGCAGGCTATTGTGCTCAGGTCATCACATGTTATAAATGGTTTGTTATATGGTAGTGTATTTGTTGTGGATAATCTTATATAAGAAAAATTAAATATTAATGATTTAAATTTTTAAAAAATAGGCTTTTAACTTATAATAAAGGAAATGACCTGGGCAGAATAGCCTGCAAAAGTAAACTTTAAATTAATGTGAGGAAGTAATTATTATTGAAGATGTCCTTGAGGATGGCTAAAATGGCCGAAACGTTGGACTGGTGAAAAAGAAAAGTGTTGAGACAAAAAAAGGATACAAATTTTTGATTTATTTAATAAATAATTACCTTGTCTCAAGAAATTGAAATAATATAATTATATTAATTTTATTCATTATTATTAAGATAAAATAGAGCTTCTAACCGTTAATGTGCAAATCAATCAATTTAATATATCTCTAGGCCGCTATTTCCACAGTCGTTGGGGCTACTCTAATAGCAGAAGAGTTCTAATGGAGAAAAAAAAATGTTCACCCCAATTTTGAATTGTTGTTTCAATGAAAACTATGTGTGATTACTAGTCAAATTGACAAGTCTGCCCAGTATAGGTAGAAAGGAATAAAAATTGGCAGATGTTTCAAAACGGTAAAAAATATTAAGTTTTTATTCGGAGCTATATGTATTTATTATAACTACCAGCACCTAAACGAACATCATTTAAAGAAGAGTAAAATTGCTAAAAAATGAGTCCTAATAGAGCTATTTACGTTTAATAGTCCCGAAGATATAAAACCAGATGTTCAGAAATCTGTATTTCAAGAAACATTCGGTATTTACTTGCACTCAAATTAAAGCTAATGTAATGTACTATAAACTAGTTTATGACGTTTATCTTTGTAAATGTAGTTTTTTTTTTTTTTTTTTTTTTTTTTTTTATATTAGATTTGCTTTTGTTCAGACAAAATTTCATATGAAAAATTTATATTGATATGCGAATATCATCAAATCTACTTTCCCTGCGAAGATACGTGACATAAAAATTATTATTATTATATTATTTATTATTATTGTTATTATTTATTATGATTATTATTTATTATTATTATTTTATGGGCATCAGACCATGGAGGCCTATGTCCTCGCACGATGTATTAGTAAATACACCGTATTTCTACACGATGCATTTACCAATACCTCGCGCGTTTCTTCGTGGGGGATTCGATCTGACAACCTGTGTATTAGTAGACTGGTGCGTTACCACGCTGCTACCGCTGCCCCCCTACTTTATAGTTAGTTAAATTACCTTTATTTTGAGTGCTGGCAGACATATCTACGTTTTATGGTTTCTGAGATATTTGTTTTCAGAAGTCTAACATATGTGAATTTTTTATCTGGAGTTTCAACTCCTGTTAACTACAATTAAAATCACGTGACTGCTCTTTTTGAAGTTGTGTTTTGGTTATAAAGGGTAATTGTAAACAAAGAATTTGTTCCTCCATGACGAACTGTTAACAAACTTTTTTTTATTTATTTATTTTTTTTAAAGACATCTTTTAGACATTGCAGACCAGAATGATCCATCATCACAACACTGCCTTCTCCATAACAGAATTTTTGACTTTAAAAGGCATCCCTGTGGTTCTCCGGCTCCCCTGTTCCCCTGACCTCAGTCCCTTTGACTTTTTCCTTTTCCCTAAATAGAAAAATATCCTCAAAGGACCTCTTTTCGGGACCTTAGAAAACATTCAAAATCCGTTACACTCGGACTTTAGTATACCGGTGGAAGACTTCAGTGCTGCTACCAACAGTGGGATTACCGCCATTTTAACTATACTTATTAATTTTTATCCATTATTGTCTCAACACATTTTATTTTTGTTATAAGTCCGACGATTCGGCCAATCCGGCCATCCTCAGGGACATCTTAATACAATTGGAAATAAAATATTTTAAAACCCTCAACTTCATGCAGGCTATTCTGCTCAGGTCACAACAATTTCTAATTAGTGAACTTTTACATTAAAACCAAAAATAAAAATTCATTTATCACAGTCACTTGTTAAAACCTTTATCACAACTTTAAGATACAACTCGATAAAGGTTTTATTTAACAACTGAATGTTATTTTTGGTTTTAATGTAAAAGTTGACTAATTAGAAATTGTTGTTGTGACCTGGGCAGAATAGCCCGCATGAAGTTGAGAGTTTTAAAATATTTTATTTCCAATTGTAATAAGACGTCCTTGAGGATGACCGGATTGGCCGAAACGTCGGACTTATATCAAAATTAAAATGTGTTGAGAAAATAATGTATAAAAATTGAATTATTTATTTAAACAAAATTAACCAGTCTCAAGAAAGTGTAGATTATAAATATACATATTAATTTATATCAAACTCTCATATGTGTTAAATTAATACTTATATATAATACATCCTCTACATAATTAGTGATAAATCCTGATCAAACCTGGCAATATCGAAGCATTGTCGAGTCTACTAATATTTTTATATCCTTAAAAGCCACTAATTGGTTAGCGAACGATCGTTTTGACATAGAGACCGCTGGGGCAGTGAAGCGGGCCCAAGGCAACCTGTTGATGTTGCCGATGATAAATAGAGTGGGGGCACTTGTGGAATATAGCTCCCTCAGCTGTGTCCACTCATCGTTTAAAATATATGGTTTACAGGCAATCTCATCCGATGAGATTTTTATTATTGTTTATTTTTATTTTTTTTTTTTATGAATTTTTGAAATTTGGATCTTCTGGTCCATGGTCGAAATTCGTTCACTGATTTCCCCGTTTTTTTTTTTGGGGGTGTATTGTTATTATTAATTTAAAGCAGTTTGACTATCTGATATATAAATGGTTTTTCCATTGGATTATATTTAATATTTTCTACTGCAGCTATATCTATTGTGTGTATTTCAGGAAGGAAGACAGTGGGGTTTATTCTCATTCCTTTGGAATTTGGTCCTACAACCCAAGCTCCTGTTTTTCCTTCCTTAACTGATCCATCAGTATACCAGAGAAATGCGCTCAAATTTAGGGCCTCTTTGCCTCCATATCTCTTTGTCTGGAATACATACTTTGAAGTTTTTTTTTTTCAATAAAGTTTTTTGGATATATAGTGATGATTTTTTTTATTTTATTATTTTTTTTTGGAAGAAATTGAGTTCAATTTCTTATACAGCGTTACGATTATTGCATTACTAAACATTTCTTTTAATAGTTGCTCCGAACGTTTCCAAGTGTTCCCTATTTTCTGGGTGTTTTACTAAAGAATCACTAGTATATATTAATAATAATTAAATTGTTAAATAAATAGTTTTATTAAAACCTAACTTAACCCTTAACTTGTATGCTGGAGTTAATTCGAGTTTCTCTTAACAGGCCAAACTGTGCACACTCTGGACAATTCCTAGGCGTTGTATCCTATGCTGCTTTAATTTTTCATACTCGAATATAACCGAGAATTGAAAATAACAATTTTAGTTATTATGAACGATATCCAAAAATAAAATTAAAACTTTATGGTCTTTTACTGGAAGAGTCTTTGAATTAAACTGGATTTGGTGTATGACACAATTCTTCCTTTTTCAAATAAAATAATTATTCTCCTAAAATGTTTAACTATTAACAGTTAAATAGTTTTTATTTATTAAATGACATTAATATTATGATATATTAGCAAGAATGACAATGTAGGAGATAATTATATGTTATATATAAGCTATTTTTATCAGAAACCTGTAGATGGGGGATATTTCCCGAAACGTTGTTGCTGATTATATGAAATAAATTATTTTATTTGAAAAAGGAAGAATTGTGTCACTCACCAAATCCAGTTTAAATAAAATTAAAATTTTGATTTTTTTTGCCAAGACAATGTTCTTAATTGTCTTTTTTTACAAATAAAAATTGATTTTTTTGTACATTTTTTTTAGACTGTGCGTTAAGGGATTAATAACTATAAAAGGAAAATGGTGTGATTTCGGTAATACCACTTTTTATTGTAAGTTAATGTTTCGTCCTTCTTTGCCGGGCTGAAAAAGATACAAACCACAAAAATAATATACAACAAGAATTATAAGTAAGCCAAGGTATGGTTAAAAATCATTTAAAACATGTAAGCATTTATATAAAAATGAACGAAGTATATGAAAAAATAAATAAAATACGCGGTGAAATGTATAAAGACATTTTGAAATGCTCAGAAAAAGGGTCAGTCACGTGAGACTAAACATTGTGTACAAGGATGCTCCATGATCACAACACACTGCCCTCTCCATAACGGATATTTTACTTCAAAACGCATCCCTATTGTTCCCCGACCACCCTGTTAACCTGGCCTCCTGTGACTTTTTCCTTTTTCTTAAACAGAAATATCCTCAAAGGACGTCATTTCGGGACTTTAGAAAACATCCAAAAGAGTTTAGCTGAAGACCATACCGGTTGAAGACTTCCAGTGCTGCTACCAATTGTGGGGACAACGTCATTTTAACGACACATATTAATTTATATCAATCTCTTATATGTGTTCAATCAATACTTATATATAATACATCCCCTATATAATTAGTAAGACATCCCGAAATCCAGTAAAAAGTATAAATAAACAAGAATTAAACATGGTATTAGAAAATTAATTAAAACGGAAAATAATAACATATTGAAAATTAGATGAAAGATAAATATATACAGTGAAGTCTCAGTTATACGAATATGAGGGGGTACCAAAAATTCTTCGTATAAGTGAATATTTCGTGTAAGTGAATACGCAATACATATTATGTATGTATATTTTTGAGAATTATTTCTCTTATTTAGTAGGTACATATACCTATGTTGTATACAGTTGAAAGAAAAACAAAGTAAATTGAAAAAAAAGTTTATTGTATAAAAATTTAATTGATCTTTAATCCGAATTTTTGAATTTTTGACAAAAAAATTGTGTTATGTTTGTTTCATGTTGCTTTTGGCTGAATACATCATTCTTTCGCATTCTGTTAAGGTGTTAGATTCCTTCTCGCTAATCTCTTTCGCATATATAAAACGTTTTGCAACTTCAAATGCTTCAAGAGCTTCTGCAAAAATGGAAGGGGCAAAGGATCTTCGTCATCTGAATCGGAATCGTCCGAGCTTATTATTATACATTAGGGAATAGAATATAAACATAAAGAGTCATTGGGACCGGATGTTATTCGCGGAAAAAAAGTTGTTCACTGTTTCGTTTTCACGGTATTTTTCGTCTTTTGTCTTGCCATGGAAGAAAAAAATTCATAAAACTGAATAAAATTTACTAATATGTACATAAAGTGGGTGCAAACTTTCCTTCGTATGATTCCTATAAATAAGTTTCGTATAAATGGATAATAACGTACACATAATTTAGGGGTTTTTGCAGGGGCTTGAGAAATTCTTCGCATAACTGAATGTTTCGTATAAGTGAGACTTCACTGTAACTACAATATACATTAAACAACGGAAAATGATACTAAATTGTTGGTCAGGAAAATAATAAAAAAAATAGAACATCCACATTCCTGAATGAAGTAATGCAAAAAAATGATGGGGATTCGAGATATCAAAAGAGTAGGGAAGTAGAGGCAATCATTTATTTATAATAAATTTTATGCATGAATTTTCACATATTTTAAATTATTTTTAGCCACACAGTAGAGAGAGTATGGGGGAGCTGGGGCGTTTTTTTGTGGAGGGAGTTCCTCGACTTACCACCAGAGCGCTGT